>NW_021703782.1:70410773-70535773 GCF_005190385.1 Monodon monoceros
CGGGGAGGGGGAAGGGTAAGCTGTGACAAAGCGAGAGAGAGGCATGGACATATATACACTACCAAACGTAAAATAGATAGCTAGTGGGAAGCAGCCACATAGCACAGGGAGATCAGCTTGGTGCTTTGTGACCACCTAAAGGGGTGGGATAGGGAGGGTGGGAGGGAGGGAGACGCAAGAGGGAAGAGATATGGGAACATATGTATATGTATAACTGATTCACTTTGTTATGAAGCAGAAATTAACACACCATTGTATTGCAATTATACTCCAATAAAGATGTAAAAAAAAAAAAAAGTGTTGTTTATCTTCACAAATCAAAGTCCTGCCCTATGCTCCCCTCCCAAGTTTTGTTGTTATTGGTTTAACTCTATTTCAGAAGGATATAGCAACTAAGAGCCCTTAGATCATATAACACACAAATTTTCATCAAAGGAAAAACAGAGGGCAAGACTCCCCAATACGTGTGTGCACGCGGGCATGTGTGTGTGTGTGTGTGACTTCTGAATTCACTCATGTCTTGAGATCTTTAGAATCTCAGGGTGGAAAAATGAAGAGAAGATGCTTTTTAAAAATCCTTGATAGTTAAGCTTCTGGATGTTGTGGTAGGAGAGTGCTGGTAGTAAAATGTGGGATGGGGGCAAGAAAAGATGGAGAGAATGTGGGACCATTGATGGGGGAGGTGGTCCTCTCTTCCCACTCTCTTGGTGAGCAAACCCCAGCTAACTGGGGAGAGAAACTCAAGTGGCAACAACCAGTTAGTAACAAGGGTGACAGCAGAGAGCACCTCACTGTCTCAAAACCCCAGGGGGGCGCCATTCACATCCCATGGAGCTGTGCCCAGGGGGTGCCATTCACATGCATTCCAAGTGAATGGTGCCTCCAGAGCAACTGCTGAGCCACTGCTGTGGTTTCTCAGATCCTGGCATCATTTCACAAAATTCTCAGAATCCTGGGTGAGAGATCCTTTAGCATCCCCAAGTTAAGTCTGGTGCACAGAGACTGCCGGAGGTAACTGCCCCAGGACGGGAATTGCCAAAGGTGTGCATCTGACCGCTTCCCTGCCTGTGGGCTGACAGCAGCGCGGACTGTTTCTAGTAATCCGGTGCCTCCAAGGCTCTGTACAGTCCTGACTTCCTCTACCTCCTACAGGCTGTTTCATACATGTTTTTAAAATTATCCAGGTTAACTTTTTATCACCCTGGGGCAAATGGAACAAACATGAATTACTATGGTAATATGGTGTTTGGTCATTATGATATAGGTAATGCCATTGTAAGAAATGAAAACAATAAACCTTTATACAGATTAGCACAGACAATGGCATATTTAGAAAGCTTCCATTGTTTGGCCCTACCTGGCAACAATGGACACTAGGCCATGTCCTCCACAGTCCTTGCCAACTGGAAGGTGGTCCTTCAGAGAACTGACCCTTACTTGCAGCCGTCTCCACTGAGAGCACAGCATCAGCCAGCCCCGCCACTGAGGCGTCTTCAGGGGCATATTCCAGACCCTTCTCTCAGCCCACCCTTCCTGAGTTTCTCCCCAGCTCCTTACCCCTCCATGAGCTCTTAGGAAAGTCCCTCCTTCTAGAGAATGGGGGAGGGGAACAGGGCAATGAGGTCCAAAAAACAGTCTGTTTTCATTTCTCCTGCACCCTGCTACAAAAACAGTGGGGTTCTTCCTACATTACAGGTCACTGAAAAACAGTGTGTGGGCACAGAGGACAGGAGCATTAACTGCCCCAAAGTGTCGAGAAAATTCTCGAGAAGGTCCTTCGTCCAGAAAAGAGAGGTGAGAGATTCCCAGGCTGAGAAGTAGCAGGAGCCTCTACCGTTCTTTCCATGCGAGATTCTCATTAAGTCAAAAACCACTGGACACAATGTTTATGGGAAGCATACACACACACACACGCACGCACGCACGCACGCACCTACAAGCTCCTTCTTGGACGCAGATTCAGGTGAAATGAGAGTTTACAGGTGAAATGGCATGATGTCTGTGATTTGCTCTCACATACCCCCAGGAAACAAAACTGTACATGTACGGCGTGGAAACAGATGAAACAGAATGGCAAAGCATTGGTAATTATTGAAGATAACTGTTATGGGTTGAGTTTCATCCCCTCAAAATTCCTACGTTGGGGTACTAAAACTCCAGTGCCTCAGAACTTACTTGGAAATGGGGTTGTTGCCGATGTAATTAGTTAAGCTGGATGAGGTCATTAGGGTGGGCCCTAATCCAATATGACCGTGTCCTTGTAAAAAGGGGAAATCTGGACACAGAGACACGATAGAGGGAAGATGATATGAAGACACAGGGAGAAGGCTATCTATGAGCCAAAGAACAAATGAGACCATGAGAAGTTAGGAGACAGCCCAGGAACAGATCCTTCCTTCCCTCGTGCCTTTAGAGGGAGCATAGCCCTGGGACACCTAGATCTCAGACTTCTAGCCTCCAGAACTGTCAGGCACTAAATTTCTGTTGTTTTAAGCCACTCGGTTTTTGGTACTTTGTTTTGGCAGCCTGGGAAACTAGCACACTAAGTCCTAGGTCCACGGAGGGTTCATTATTCAATACTTTCCATTTTTGTATATGTTTGAAATTTTCCATAATACAAAGGTTGAAAACAAGAAGGCTTGTACATAGTCTCAAAACTACGAATAATTCAGCTGTACCCTGCTACAGCACTCCCTGAGGAAGCCACGCAAGTGCCAAAGTAGCTCAGATATCCAAAAATAAAGCTGGTCCCCTCTTCAATCCTTGAGTCTAATTTCACATCTGTAACCCCTTTTTAAGGAATTGCTGGTAAATCTCCCACACAAGGCGCCAGAGAGCTCTGCCTTGCCTCTTGGGCTCCAAACAGTGCACCCTCCTCTAAAGCATAACTGCAGGCCGTCTTGCAGTGCCTTTGAAACTGCACATGAGGCAAGGCAGGGGAAGGCATCTTGCAGCATAGATCCACAGTGAAATCTTTTGTGAATTAGTTTTCTGCCAATTGTGCACAGGCTACCGGATACACTATATTGACGGCATTTAACAATTGGTGGGCAGGTTAAGAAAAAGTACACCGGGAAGTGCATTAAATAACCTCATAATCACATTTAAAGGCCAAGTGAACCAGGGCCACTACTAGTACTAAAATACATGACAACAAAAGCAGTCAGCATTTTCCATACCATATGCTTGTAAATGTTATTCTGCAGGGAACCAATTAAAACTATGGAATACTTAGAACACAGACATATGGAACAAAACAGGGCAACTTATCTTGTCACCATGGTGCTTGCTCAGGACATCTATTAAGGAGATGTAATCCTGAATTATTAGTACCAATAAATGCTACCTTAATTATGACTACCAAAAGGCAACACCAGCACGTAAAGCTTCTGATTTGGTTGTGGCATCATTTAGAGTTTTAAATGGAAGGAGAACCTGCTGCCTCCAGAGTCGCATGAAGTACCGATTGCATTAAACATCAAAAATATAATCACCGCAGCAAACTGTTGTCAGGCTGGGTCTCAGCTGTCTCACCTGTTACACTGGGAAAATAACAATAATAACGTTCTTCAAAATTCACAGGATTCCGAGGAAAACCATTTAAAAAGTGGAGGTGAAAGAACATTGGGAAGTATAATGCTTTACACCAGTGTCGAGTATTCTTTTATTGTTACTGATGGAGAGAAGACAGGCATATAACACAAGCAATTATCAAGATTGACCGTGATAGCCATCACGTTAAAAATCTAGAGAGCTTTATTAAGTTTTCCTGACATTACAAAGGATTGAAATGAAATCGATTTTTAAAATGTGAGTTACATTCCTAGGTCAGTCTAATAGGTAAAAGACTGTCGACATTTTCCATCCTGTCGCTGGAGCTTCATTTGGCATTACTGCTTAATTTAGAATTAACGTTTAAAGGTACCAGACATATAAATTCTAGTAAGATGGTTCAAACGTCATAGGAATAATGCTAGAACTGCAGACTCAAGCAATACCTCAGATACAGTGTATGCAAGACATATAAAAGGAGAGATTAAGGAAAAGAGTAAAAAGAGCTTATAGCTGAAGGAGCGTGTTAACTGTCACAAGACGAGATCAGAAAGAGGGGTTGGGGGGAGTACTGTAGTGCCTGGGGGGACTGCATTAATTAATAATAAATTAACACCAAAATGTCTGTAACCAATTTCGAAACACTAATTCCACATGTATACAATCTATTTTCATCATCTGGGTAAGTCCCAAACCTAGCAACATGCTGTGCACATAGTGAAGAGGTGCTCAACAAATGTTTATAAATAAATGAATGAGGAACGTGGGCATAGGGGCTCCCCCAACACTGAAGCCGTCTCACTGCTAACCATCCTTCTTTCTTACCTACATCCCTCTGACAAATACCTCAAACGGGAGAACATCAAAATCACAGGGTGGCGCAAGAGGCATGAAGAAGGACGTTTAAAAACGCACAGCCTTGGCCCATCTGCTATATTCCCATCAGGTAGATCTGAAGTGGGGCCCAGGTGCCTTGTGTTCTCAGCAAGCTCCCCAAGTGAAAGTGATGCACATCGAAATTTAAGAACCATGGCTCTATGACATATTAATTCTAGAAATTCCTATTTTCCATGAGGTAGAAGGAATCACTTCCGTAAGTCTGCTTGCAAAACCTGTTTCAAGAGAAATGATTCACTTAGACACAGAAGGGGTAGTCTTGGGTTTTAGAAAAAAAACTAAATGGTTAAATGGAAATAAAAATACACAGTTAATACTCAGAACTCAAAACCTCTTTGCATTTGACGGAGGTGAATTACAGAGAACTGTCCAAGATACTTCTATAAATGCAAGGAACAGCTTGTTCTGTTGACGAATGTGAGCACCCCACGTCCCGGACCCACACCGCCAGAGAGACTGGGGACAGGGCTCCTCCTGGATACATCATTGCCCGGCTCTGGGGCCAGTTTCCCTTGGACTTTTCAGGACACTTCCACAGCAGGCAATGGGTGATGCCGATTCCACGGACACACCTACATGAACAACTACCATTTTTAACATTTAAATTTTATTTTACACTGGTATATAGTTGATTTACAATGTTGTGTTCGTTTCAGGTGTAAGCGAAGTGGTTCAGTTATACATATACATCTATCCATTCTTTTTCAGATTCTTCTCCCATGTGGGTTATTACAGAATATTGAGTAGCGTTCCCTGTGCTCTATAGTAGGGCCTTGATTATCTATTGTATATGTAGTAGTGTGTAACTTAGAAAACAAACTTATGGTTACCGAAGGCAAAAGGTGGGAGGGAGGGATGAATTAGGAGTTGGGGATTAACAACTGCCTTTTAAAGTTTCACTCTCGTTCCTTTGCTCTATCTCCCCTTGCTGTGCCACGCAGGGCTCCTCCCCTCACGCACAGACATACCTTTTACACTTAGCAGTGGTGGGTGGTGGTGAGGCGGGGAAACCATCCCCACCATTTTTAGTGAAATTGACAAATAGATCCTCAGGGCCTGCCAATCATTCTAGTGCTTCTGTTTCTAATACTGCTGCTACCCAAACATGCCACTTTACACACTAGTTTACAAATAACCATTGGATCTTGGAAGTGACTTATACCCATGAGGAAGTTTTATAAATGATTACCCCAATGCCTGCCATCTCCAGAATTGTGGTGACTGCAGAGAAATGCTAGTCAAACTACATTACATGAAATATTGTTAGGCATGGTTTAATACAGGTTGACACGTTTGAAAGAAAGTTGTCTCCTCAGGACACCATAGGATACAACATGCTTTTAGGTAAAGAAGCAGGAGACACAGGGTACTGATCCTAACTCTACTGCTAACTAGCTGTGAGGCCTCGTTCCAGCACTCCTGTCTTCTCAGCATCAGATTCATCTCTAAAATAAGGAGGTTGCACCACATGATCATTAAGATTCCTTTCAGCTTTAATGCTCTAGAACAAGTCCACAAAAGAAGATAGGTGTGTAAGAGGGATCCCAGGGGGACTTGCATTTTAAAAGAGAACCTATATATTTTTCTTTTTCTTTTTCTTTTCTTTTCTTTTTTTTGCGGTACACGGGCCTCTCACTGTTGTGGCCTCTCCCGTTGCAGAGCACAGGCTCCGGACGCGCAGGCTCAGCGGCCATGGCTCACGGGCCCAGCCGCTCCACGGCATGTGGGATCTTCCCGGACCGGGGCACGAACCCGCGTCCCCTACATTGGCAGGCGGACTCTCAATCACTGCGCCACCAGGGAAGCCCCTATATTTTTCATTTTTAAAAAAATCAAAGGGATGGCTTCCTAATGGTGGAATTCCGGGTACGGCTGCGCTCAAGACTTTAAGGTGACCTTTTAGCAATTCCTCCAATCATCCACTCAAAAGACATCTCCCTTGGCTGTTGACTTTCTCCTAAGTTTGTATGATTAATGCTTTAAAAATATTGAGACAGTAGGGTACAGTAACCAAGTGTGGTCAAATGAATAAACTACTATTTGAGGAAGGAAATTTTTCTCTGGGTTATAAATAATGCATAATAAGTTAAAGGCTTTTACAGGGACAGGCAACTGCTACCTCTTATAATGTCACTTCTAACCATTGGGACTTGGAAAGAATATCTGTCTAGAGGGTACACTTGCTCAAGACAGAAAATAAAACCCACTTAGGTACAGTGTAAAGATATAATGTGACCCTTAGCGATCTGGACCCAGCAGGAAGTGGCGGTTTAGCAGCGGTGTTGTTACTGACAGATTCTGGGGCTGATCAAGCCGTTTAGCAAAGCAGAGTTAGGGATCAATAGTCACATCAGCAAGATGCCACAGGTCCCGCTGACTTCTCAGAAATTGTGCTCCACAAAAGAAAGGTCAGCACTGTGGTCAATCAGATGATGCCCGAGGCCACTGGAGATGCAAGGCATTGATGACTCCCCGCAAGAATGCAGACTGACCTCGAGGACAGTGCAGTTAGAGAACCAAACTTTCTCTTTAAATTCTACGGAAGAGGAGAAGGGAGAGGTAAGGGCAGTGGAGCAGCCTTTACTCTTAAAGCACATGGGTGTGTAAGAGATTGGAGGAAAGGAGCAAGAAGGTCTCGAGCAAGAAAGTAAATCACAATGTTCTTATGAAGGAGCAATTGCTCCCTTGGCTTGGTTTTTCTCATCCACAGTCAAGTCAGGCTTCTAGCTGCATAATAAAAAGTTACTTACAGACGACCAGAAATGACCCAGCATCTAGAGTTATCGAATCCCTAGAGCAACACTCTGTTGACCAGTTTCTGAGATCCAGGGCAGATCACCCACGTTAGAAACGCCGGAAGATGCAGAGTAAGCCTTTCTTATGAGGAATAAGATGATTAAATAGGCTGCAGGGATTTTCTCCCTTTATGATCTGTAAAAGCTGAAGCAGACAAAGTATTCATTCCTCTGGGCTTAATTGATTCTGTGACAGGTACCATGAGGATTGGAGCATTTCTCAAACTCTCTTCTAAAATTATAAAAAAGTCCAACTACTTGCTCTGATGAACCCGCACCTACTCCCCCCACCCCAAAGCAATCTGAAGTACACGGCATTACTCTCGTTTTCAAGCATATATTTAAAATATATGAATACGCAGAGACTTGTCTTTCAGTCTTCTGTATCACGAAAATGTTCTACCAGCACATAAAATCAAGAATTATGAAATGAAACGTTTTTATTTTCCGTGTGGATGAACTAATGATAATATCTTACATTGAAATAGCTCCCCAGGGTATACTAGGCAAATCCCTAGCTTTTATCCCAATTGACCTTCACAATCATTCTGAAAAGTGAGTCGGGGAGGCTGTGTATTGGAAAGTATTCCCCAGGGAATGAGAGTTCCAGAGAACACTCGCAAAAAGTTTGGAAAACACTGAGTTTAACAATGTTTAAACACATGTCTGTATCACAGGGCCTCTCAGATGTTTCATGTTAGTTCATTGCAAATCTTTGTGAGTGTGTGTGTTTTGTGTGTGTGTGTGTGTCTGTGTGTGTGAGAGAGAGAGAGAGAGAGAGAATATTTGACAAACTTATTTACCACAAAACACTTTTTCCACTGCACGTCTTATGGAATTCATGTTGGGATTGCCCCTGCGTCACCATTTTGCTAAGACATGATAAATATCTACAGTTGCATTTTAGCTATGCTATATTCAACAACATTTGATAAATGTTTACCGATCCTCAATATGTCAGACACTATTCTAGGAGCTGTTAACAAAGCAGAAGAAAATCCCTGCTTTTATGTAGCTTATATTCTAATGGGGAAAAATTAAATTTTAAAAATTAATAATAAATAAAATATGAAATAGGGATAAATACTAAGAAGGAAAAAAGTAACAGGAAAGGTAACTATGTGTGTGTGTGTGTGTGTGTATGTGTGTGTATGGGCCTGTGTGCTGGGGGAGGGACAATGTTTACATAAGGTAGCCAAAGAAGGCTCCCTGAGGTGATAGCTAAGTAAGGCCCCAAAGGAGGTGAGGGAGGGAATTATCACATATCTGGAAAAGAAGTATTCTGAGCAAAGGGTACAGGAAAAGTCCATAGGTGGGACTGTATCAGAGAGAAGGATCCAAATTTGATTAAAACATGGCCCTGGTTTTCATTTCTACTCCAGCGATTACTCAGTCTTTTAAGAAAGAGGCCTAACATTTTTTAAAGCCATGCATGTTTTAAGTACACATAATTAACAAGTCTTGTACTTTACTGTGAGGAATCAGAGTCTTTCATTTGTGGTTTCTCAGACACTTTCCCTAGGGATTCCTGGGACACTTGCAGGAGGGTCTGTGAAGTCAAATCTATTTTCATGAAAATGAGAAGACATTACTGGCCCTTTTCACTGATCAGACATGTGCACAGTGGAACAAAAGCAATGGTGGGTAAAACTGCCAGGGCCTTAGCAAGAATCAAAGCAGTGGCACTAAGGTAGACCAGTAGTCCCTGCATTCTTCACAGCCATGACCCTGCAGGATAAACACTGCTGGTTTTATTTACAAGTGTCCTTGACAAAACTGTTAAAAATCAGTTAGTTAATTAAATCTCAAACCTGGAGTAAACACATCTTTTAATACTCTGTGGTAAAATAGGGCATATGCATAAAGTATTTCTCTTGCATTCTGAAGACCAACGGTTGTCCAGAAGGAAAAGGAGTTTTGCAATTATTTAAGTTGTGAGCTGATTAGCTGCTTCTCACTAAATATTTTTGTTTGGGAAAATATAGTTATTTTTAATAAACTATGTTAGTTTGTTAACATGTAATGGGTTTATGTTATTTTTAATGAATTAATAAATTAATATTAAATTTTTTCCATTTTAATTTCTGATATGGTATTTATTGATAAATGTAACACACATAAATAGAAGCCTTTGTCATCCTCAATCATTTTTAAGAGCATAAAGGGTCCTGAGCCTAAAAAGTCTGAGAAACACTATACTAATAAAAGAGCAAAAATACCATGCATGGGCACATATATGAGTATGTATAGTAAGCATAAATACATATGCTTATGTGAGGTGAAATTCACATAACATGACACATTAACCATTTTAAAGTGAACAATTCAGTGACATTTAGTACATTCAGAATGTTGGGCAACCATCACTCTATCTAGTTCCAAAACATTTTCATCACCCCAAAGGGAAACCTTGTACACGTTAAGCAGTTTCTTCCCATTATCCACCTGTATCCAAGCCCCCGGCAACCACCAATCTGCAATCTGTACCTAGGGATTTACCTATTCTGGACATTTCATATAAATGGAATCAAACAATATGTGACCTTTTGTGACTGTCTTCTTTCACTTCACATAATGTTTTCAAGGTTCATCCACGTTGTAACATGGATTATGGGTGCTACGTTCCATATGTATTTGTTTTTAATTAATTATTCATCTTCACATATTCTTTTAAGGGTATATATATATGATCTCTGATTAGAAAATCTCTAATTCAATATGAATACACAAGAATGTGTATGGTCTCAATATTTGTCAGAGCACATACAGACTTCAACTGTGCACAGTTACTTCTGCTTATGGTGTGTGTCTACAGAACAATCATGAGGCAACTACTCCAAATAGTGAGGCGAACATCAATCGATGTATGATAAATATAATCACCATTCTCATCGCCAAGCATATAAAGTACCTAATGGTGAGCGGGGGAAAATATTATTCATTTTGTAACATTCTCTCATAAAATGTGTCTGCACATGCAGGTAACTTGTTGTTGTTGTTGTTTAGGGTTGCTGACTTAGAGGGAATGAGCAGTTTACTAGAATGGGGAGAAAAATGAATTTGAGACAGGAGGCCTGGGTTGGAGCCCAGCTCCCTGTTTATTAGATATGATACTTTCAGCAACTTACTTCCTCTGTCAGGCCTCAATTTTCCTGCTTTGAATGAGGAGGTTGTCTCTCCTACCTTTTGCACACGTGTCTCCATCTATCAGGAATCATTCACGTAACCATCTTCAAGATTTTTGCCCTCACCTCTATTATTTGCTTATATTATTTGCTTATATTTTAAATGACTCATTTTTTTATAAAAGCAAATTTATTTGAAAAGAAAACCGTATTATTACTAATAAATATGGTAAACCAGTGTCACTTGCAAACAGAAAAAAATATAATGAATCACCTTCAGTCATCCAAGGATCCCCGTTATATCATCTTTTTTCCTACAAAACATCCCACCTTTTGGATAATACTGCTCATGCAGCCATGATCAACCCTCTTTGTGAATCGATAAGCTGTGGCCTTGCTTACTTTTAGAAGCTAAGATTCATTACTTATTCTCTCTCCCTTGGAAAGGCTGATGGAAGTATTTATGGTTTTGGGTACCACAGTAACCGAGCAGTGCTTGGCAGAGCTTTGAGATAACAGGATGTAAGTGACATCCTTAGCTTGGGGCTTGTTTTGAACATGAGAACCCATGTGAATTCAGAAAAACCCCAAATTCCCCAAATAGTTACAGTATGGCTCTTGACTGTACAAAACAACTGGACCACATTTCAGTTTCATTGCCTCTTGGACTCTACCTATAATGAAAAGGACTCAAGATGCTAGGAAGCACTTGGCACCTGACTCCCCTTTTCTTGGGCACAGAAGTTACTCCAGGGAAGCACATGATCTGTACTATTTATAGTACAAAGGCTGTTGCAAACTGATTGCAAAAATGGTCCCTCCCTTCATCCATGCACATACAGCTTCTTCCATCAAGAGGAGAGGTGAGTCTATCTCTCCACCCCTTAAATCTGGACTGGCCTTATGACTTGCTTTAGCCAATAGATAAAAGAGCTCACAGAGTCAGTAAGAAAGTTAGAAGAGATAGTGTATGCAATCTACTTAGCACAGTGTCGGGCACATAAGTCCTGGTTAAGTGGTAGCAATTATCATTGAGAGTATGTATAGTATAAACAGCATGTACCAGGACTGTTGCTCTCTGTTCCAGGGACTTTGATCTTCATATGTTTCCCTCGCCCTTCTCCTCTCCTCTCCCCTCTCATCTTCTGGCTGGGCCCAGATGCTATCAATCAATGGGTGGCATGACCAGCTAAAGAGTTTGCACAAAGCACACACGGGTTACAGTTTCCAAGAAAGTGGGAATTAACCAATCCACCCTTGGTTTCACCACAACCGCAGATCCACCCTGGAGTTAAGGACATTTATGACATAATCTAGTTGGAGCTAGTTTAATTGAAAATATCTTCCTTGGGTAATTCTGAACCCACACTGAAGAACTAGGAAAACAGACACAATTTGTTGAGTGTCATTGGCTAAGCACTTCATGTGCACGATCTCATCAAATCTTCACAGCAACTCTCTGAACGCCCTGAGACAGACTCTAAACTGTCCCCATTTTACTGATGAGAAAACTGAGGCTTGGAGATATGAATAATTTGCCCAATTATGTGGAAGGTGCTGTGAAAAAAATTAAATAAGAACCGATTCTTGTTCCTCAATCTTTCAATACTAAAGATCCCTTTAATTTTCTCTTTCCTTTGTGGAAAGAGAGAGTTTTGAGAGTTTTAATTTACCATGTAACAGTATTATTATTGGGTTGGTCAAAAAGTTCATTTGGATTTTTCCGCAGGATGCTATAATATTTAAATCAACCTCTGTCTTGGAAGATGTCAAAGTGCTAGACCTCCTGGTTTGGAACTGTTGAACTAGCCCTAGCTCCTCATTTGCAACTGAAGAAACAGAAGCTCAGAAATAGGCTCAGGGATTTGTCAAGGCCACCCTGCTCCCATGTAGAAGGAAATCACTAAAATCTACATCTTGTTATTCCCTGTAGCCATTTCATTTTCCATGACAAAATTCTCTGGAACATGCTCTAGTCACAGGAACAATTTGTAACCAAGTCACCAGTAGAAGGTGACAGAATTAAGGCAACAATCATCGAAGAGGCTTATCACGTATTTAAAATCTTCATGGCAGCTGCTCTGTATGTGCCACACCTTTTGGCTAAGTGATTATTAACCGCAAGAGAAGGTTCTGATACCATGTAGAGTAAAGGCGAAAAAATTAAGAACTTTTTAAAGATAGGTGACAACCAAAGCAGATTACAAAATACATGAAAGATCATTCGCATGTCACTGAAGTAAAGGATTTCCATAAAGGGATGTAATGATGTACTGGGAAGAACGCGGAACTGTGTCATCATTCTTTTTAATTTGGGGCTTGCTTTACAAGATGGCATCATGTCTTCCAGTTTGGTGTCATAAAGGCTGCAACAGTGGGAGAAAGCTTCATGTGATAAATGGGACAGAAGCAGGACCTTAAAATACAAGGTAAATTTGAGACTTATGTGAGGTCTTGCCCAGGGAAAATTAGGGCTGAAGATCTCCCACCCTATTCCCAGGGACTGCTAATTCTGGTTCCCTGGGGTCTCCCAGGACAGTGGGAGGGAAAGAGGGGAGGGGAAGGGAAATAACCATCGATGTTTATTGAGCACCTCTTATTACGTGGCAGGCAGTAGACTAGGATTTGGAAGACATGAATGGATTGAATCTTTACAGTGGCAACCTCAGTTAAAATGCTGCCTTTACCAAGAAGTAGCAAAGCATGGGGGTGTGAATGCAGCCTTGGAAGCTAGACTGCTTGGGCTCAAAACTTGGCTCTACCCCTTCCTACCTGCGTGAATTCAATCAAGTTATTCACCTCTGTCTACCTCAGTTTCCCCAAGTACAAAATGGGTAAAAGTGTACCTACAAAATAGGGTTATTGTAAAAGTGAAATTATTTCGTAAATATTTAAAGAATATATATAATGCTCTTGTACATGGTCCTGGCTGGATAAATATTAAATAATATTACATTATGAGTAAACCAAGGCCCAAAGAGGTTAAGAAATGTACCCAAGTTCACACAGCGGAGAAGTCGCTGAACTTGACATTCTGATTCCATGACCCTTGGTCCTTTCCTTTCACCTTGGGGCTGCTCGGGCTGAGTTGATGGGATATGAGACCAAAACAGCCATCCAGGCCAGAAGCTGCATTACGTTCCCTAGTAAGCACCCCACACAGCACGAACCTGCATATCTCCACCCATTTCCCCCGAAACCAGTCCAAACCACTGACTTCCAGACAGAAGTCCTGTGTCTCTCCTCCTGCTCTTGTCTGGAGTCTCCCAGCAAACCACGCAGCTGTCCCCACTTTCACAAGCCCCAAATGCACATGGTCGCCAAATGAAACAAGGACTTTATGCACAAATTTTAAAGAATTTTCACTCCCTACAATGACTGAAGGGCATGAACGCTCAACCTAGAGATAAATTTCTCTAAGAGAAATTACTGCTAATCTTATCAAGAGGCCAAGAATTTAAGCCCTTACTTTCTGTGTTAATTTTGATTTTGTTTATTTATAAGTAAATCTTAAACTTGGAAACATAAGTCTGATTGTCTATCAGTTCTAAAATTGGTGGTTTTGCAAACTCTAATATGTTTTTCAGGGGGTCAAACATCCAGCTGGTAGAAGTCATCATCGTCGTCAGCATCATCAAAGCAAACACTCAAACATTTTTATGTATCAAACGAAATTCTATGAGTTTTACATCTACTATCGAAGACAATCTGTAAGCCCCCCTACAAGGGGGATCTATTATTATTCCCAATTTATATATGAAGAAGCTGAGGCCCAGAGAATTTAAAGGATTTTCCCAGGCAGCCTTGCTCCATAAAGGCTTCCGTGTGACCTAAAGCTGTCAACCCAGCTTCCCCAAATATCTTTAACTTGGGACACAGATGCAGCCTAAAGTCATCCCAAATGTGGCCATGGAATAACCCCCACCCAAGCCTCATCTGAAAGCATAAGAGATGACTAAATGGCGAGAGGAGGTTTCCATTGAATAATAATATTAAACACTGCCAGGGAATTCCCTGGCGGTCCAGTGATTAGGACTTCACGCTTCCATTAAAGGGGGCACGGGTTCGATCCTTGTTAGGGGAACTAAAATCCCTCAAGCCATGTGGCTTGGCCAAAAAACAAACAACAACAAAAACACTGCCAAAGGAGCTCAGGTTTCTTAACCAAAGTATTTATTTGGTGAATATCTACCCACTGATATGACCGTTACTAGAATGGAAGTATGGGTCTAGCCAGTGTTCACCTGACAGGATGAATCCTAGCTTCAGAGCACATAGTACACTACAATATTATTTCTACTTATTCATTTTCCTTCTTATAGAAGGATGATAATATGTCCCTGTGCAATGTCATGTAACTGCAGTGCCCGCCTATCAGAAGAGTGTACTTCCTGTTCCACTACCAATGGGCTTGGCCATTGCTGAACCCTACCGGCTCCCTTACTTTTCTTCTGCCCCAAGAGCAGCCTATCCCAAGACATTGTTGCTCCTTTAGAATGAAGAAGGCACTTGGAGTCACAGCTGACCCTCAGCAGCTTATAGCATGAGTGAGAAGTACGCCTTAGCTGTTGAAAGCCACCGACATTGAGGACTTTTGCCATCAGAACATAACCTGGTGAAAGCTGATTGATACAAAGCAGTATCTAAAATGATTCCTAAAAATTCGAAGATGTCTGCTGATCATCCTCAAGCTACATGAGTTTCTGAAAGCCATTCTGGGCTCCCCACTGTGTTAAGAGAAACAGAATTCTGTGTTAAGAGAAAAGGAACTGGAAAGGGAACAGTGGGCTGCAGGAAATAGAGTGTGAACAAAAACCACATCAGAGAAGCAGAGTGACAAAGCAAAAGCCATCAACAAAAGGGCATAAATAATAAAGGAATACCATCCGTAACAAAGCATCACATACAAACGTGCACCACTAACCACAGAGAAGGGGACAAGGAAACAGAAAGTAGGAGAGCATCCAGATGCCGAAGGACTGCCTGAAAGACGTTATCAAAGAGCGACAAGAAAAGAGAGACAAAATGGTGGGAGGAACTGTAAATAGTCTTAAGAGAAAAAAAAAGTTGGACCGCAACATTACGTTTGCTGCAGCAAGTCCCCTGCTAGAAGGAAAGTGCAGTGAGGCAGCCTCTCCTCTGGGGAAACATTCCATTTCAGTTGGGGAAAGCCCCACCAGATTCTAACACACCCTTTCAGGGGGCCATGAACCGTGCCTCCTGCCTCCCCGTGAATCAATGCCCTGGGGCCTCGTTACTGAAATTGGAGGTGGCGGTGGGGGGGGGGGGGGGGGGGGGGGGGCCGCTGGCGGCATCGGCATCACCTGAGAGACTGTGAGAAGGGCAGAATCGCAGGTCCCACCCCAAACTGCACTGAATCAGAATCTGCATTGTAACAGGATCCCTGGATGATTCCCAGGCACAGGAGAGTTTAGTGAGTGCTGCCATTATGTCCAGTCGTCCTGAAGTAAGTGCATTACGTCCCTGATGTATGTCAAAATGGAAATATAAGTTATGACTCAGGCAGAGCGTACTAGAAATTTAGCTCCAACATTCATTAGTTGTGTGCCCTGAAGCAAGTCACTTGACCTCTCCCGAGCTTCAGTTTCCCCCTCTGTACACTGAGCATAATGATACCTTTCTCAGAGGATTGCTGTGAAGGCCAAATGAAATAACATATGTTAACTGTAGAGTAAAATGTGATAGATGTCAATTCCCTTGCTTGAAGGCCAAGAACAGGTTTTGCTGAGGAGTGAGTGGCAGGGGTAAGAAGCAGGAGAAAGATATTTTGAGGAAATGAGGGCAAAGAGAAGGTCCAGCAAGGGATACTGTTCATGGCAAGACACGAGCTTAACCTGAACATTCCTAGCTGGCCCTCCTTGCTCTCTGCCCTGTCTTTGAAACAGCAGAAGTGTATTCAGAAAGGAGCTGGACGCTAGAAACCGTGGCACACAAGGGTTTACTCGCAGCATCTCCTGCCCCACAGCATACTAATTATTTAGCAGATGTGCATGATTTAACTACACAGCTAAGTCTCTGAGAGTCAGTGATTTTCCACTCGCGTCCCAACACTTATAAGAAAATATCACCCCAAGTATAGTTCCCTCGGCATATATTAAAGCTTCCCAACACAGTATCTGCCAAGGAATTACCACACTGTATACAAATCATCCTGTTAGACAATAGATTCCTCTTTTAAAAAATCATATAAGGTTTTTAGGAAAACTGGTGTCCTATAAACCTGAACATTTCATTAATGACAGAATTTCAAGCCCAGACTAACCTTGAGTTCTGTCTCTCTAAATTTCCTTTCAATTCTGTGTGGCTGTTTCACTTTTTTCACCAGTGTGAATTAATTAAACTCTTAAGAAAGTTACAGGCAAACCAGGACCTCTAAACAGGGGCTAATGTGTCTGATGCACCTTCATCTTTGTATGTATTAAATTTAGCGACCACGTGGCCTCTGTCACGCCATGGCATAAGAAATGTTGATCTGGAGATATATGTTTCTTAGTGCGAGACTTTGGAAAGAGAAGAATTCAGCTTAAACTACATTAAATTGCACTAAACTAAAATTACTCTCTATTGCATCAATATGGGGGTGCATTTAGGTTTTTGGCCAGTTAATGAATATGCTCCATATGGAAAAATAGTGGTAAGGTGGGTGGAGACAGAGAGAGAGAGAATTTGACAGAATTACACCTCCTTCGTAGGAGGGAAGGAGCTCCTGTTACGGGCAATTAAATTCCCTTCCCCCCATTACACAGACCTCTCAGCTGAAGCTGACATAAGTGACATCCAGGCACCCGTAGTCCCATCACAGGTATGAAGGATGATGTCCACAGGCCCTCCAGAGACCTGCTTCTCAGGAGCCTCCTTCCCATCACAGGTGACATTTGGTCTCCAGAGCCTGTGGAGCTCAACATGTTTCCACCAATGATGCATCCGTTAATCTCACATTTGCAAACTGTTTGTCAGAGGCCATCACACAAAACTGCAAACTCAGTGGGCTTGCTTTCCTGCGTGTTTCATGCAACACAGCTTCAGCAGGAATGTGTTTCATCGCTGGATATTCTCCTCTTGGACAAGTGCTGTATATTTTTACTCAGTCATTTTCTCGTATGGAGATAAAGCCAAGCAACCAAACTCCAACTGAAACCATCAAACTACCTTTCAAAAGGGTAGACCAATTTTTGTTCCTACGGATAAGATTGGAAGCAAAGGCATGGGACTCCGAAGACACAGACTCTCTGCCCAGCTCTGCCACTTACCAGCTGTGTGTCCTTAGGCAAGGCTGGATTTCACCTCTCTGGCCTTTTTTTCTCCTCTGTGATGTAGATATAATAACATGTGTCCTACCCCGAGGTTGATCAAATGAGACCACATAGGTGGAGGCAATTATGAAGTGCAATACTACCTGGCTTGAATTACCACGCCAAGTATAACAGCAACTAGCTTGACTGATCCATAAGGCTCAATTTTTTTTTAAATAATTGCGAGAGGAAGTGAAAAGAAAAAGAGAAAGTGGCAGATTCTACTTCTTAGTCCCAAATAACATTTGTAACTGGTGTGGCATAGATTGTATTATGATTGTCTTAATTTAGTAGCAAGGCAGCTTCAGATTATTTGATCAAATTCACATTTTTTAAATTAGCATAGTACTGTACAGTCTCTCAGATTTGTCAGGAGCACAGACCTAGGTGTCACAACGTTCTATGAGACAAGTTAACCTTTCTGAGCCTCTCTGAATCTTGAAATTTGGTGGATTTCATCCACAAATCAATTTGGAAAGATTTACCAAGAAACTTGAGACTCTTCGTATCTTTTGCTCCAGTAATTACATATTTGAGAAGCTATTTTAATGACCTAATCCTAAACGGGACAAAATGTTTTAGGTACAAAGATATTTGTTATAGTGTAATTAACAACAGCAAAAAAAGAGGGACAATCAAAATGTTTAACCACAGTCCATCTTTATAAAAATGCATGTTATTATCTAAGATGTCGATTCAGAATGCTATGCAATAACATAGGGAAATATTTAATAAATTATGTTAAGTAAAATAAAAATCAGGGTACCAAAATGTACGAATATCCTACTCTAATCCTACACACAGGAAAAACTAAGAAAACTACTTTGCCATAATATTGCCAATAGTCATGCTTCAATGAAAGTGGTTAATTTTTAGGCTTTTTTCTATTGTTTACAGTTTATTTTCAGTTTTCCTCTATTTCCCAAATTTGCTTTAATGTTTCTTATTTTATAAATAAATGAAGCCTAAAACATAATACTAGGAGGTTAAAATAGTCTAAAGTCACCTGTTTCAATGTTAAAGATCTATCCTTCTATAATAGTTTCAAATGTAAAGATCTGTGATTAAAATAACTAACAGTTTCAAAGCAAGAAATCACTAACGAAAGACTATGGTTATAGAACGCTGTGTTTAAACATGTGGAATCCCAATGCCTGTTTCCACAGCACTCCCAGAAGTGACGGGCCAGGGTGTGTCCAGTGTAACACAGCAATCAGGGTGGCTGTATATAAATCTTGCTGAGAGCAAAAGTCTGAGAAAGAGGCCAGTAGTAAGAAGCATGACTCAG
Organism: Monodon monoceros; assembly: GCF_005190385.1. Lineage (NCBI taxonomy): Eukaryota > Metazoa > Chordata > Mammalia > Artiodactyla > Monodontidae > Monodon > Monodon monoceros. The sequence goes on from NW_021703782.1 coordinate 70,429,744, forward strand.
TGTTTATGAGATTCATCAGAACAGTCTATGAAAATGCCAGCCTATGAAACCCTGTGTGTGTGAATTGATTTTTACAGCAATGTCATCCTTGGTCAGAAGGCTATTTTAGCATGAAATAATTCTATAGGTGTGAGAAATACATTTTTCCCCCTCATAGGGCTCAGAGTGACATAATACTTTGGAGAGCTAATGAATTTTTCAAAATGTTTTAAAAGCCAGTTCTGGAATGGTATTTTGATCTGCATCCACCACAGTGAGTTTACGTCTGGATTTTTTTGGAGACTGGAGTCAAGAGTGATGGTGCTTCAGGCCACGGTCCAGGGGGAATCAGCCAACTGGCAAGCTCATGACCAGTTCCACACCAATGAGGTGGCTTTGCTTGGTGCATGGCTTGATGTTAGGGTCTTACACAGCAAATTCACAAATAAAGAATAGAAGAAATATTCAGCTACAGAATAAAATTCTCCCTCTTGTTTATCTTGCACTATGACCTATATACATGTCCTAAGACCATGTTTTCAATTTGCCTACAATCTAAAAAGGAAAAAAAAAACAGTTCTCTCAATGATCTTGATAAACACACAAAATATAAAACAAACCCTGAATTGAAACTGAGGTTTGTATTAATCCACACGGATTGGTCAAAACGCTGCTCACCTTTCTTTGAAAGAATCCAGGCCTCCAAAAGTCAGTGGCTTTGGGAGTCTGTTTATATGGTAGCTGCCAAAGGGTGAGAGAATTCTACGTGGTGTTTCAGCCAGGAGATGCTGCATAGAAACCAAGTCAGGCTGCTAAGGGCAGGGGGAAGATGAAAGTGTTAACAAAGCAGAGGATGGAGGCCAGAGAGTGACTTGCCCTCCGCCTCCCTGCAAAGGGACTCAGGGACACTGCCTTCCCAGGGAAGCAGCCAGGCACGTGTCCTCGCAGACATACCAGTGGCAGGGGAGCAGCTAATCTATCCACCTGTCAGGACACTTCTGTCCGCCCAGGGCCAGGTGCTAGTCTGGCCAGCAACACAGGCCACTTGCTAGAGAAAACGTGTATGAAGAGCGCAAAGATTAGCAAAACGCTCCTACGTCAGGATGAGCTTCTGCCCCAGCCCTTACTTCTCTTCCATTCTGGAGAGCAAGAGGGAAGCATGCACAACTCTTTCTTGCACCCTTCAATTAATTAATAGATCATTTTTCACAGCACAAAATAAAGGACATAATTGAATTGTTGGGCCTCTTTAAAAATAAGCCACTTATCCTTTTTTATTTTTTTTAATTTTTATTGAAGTATAGTTGATTTACAATGTTGTGTAGCTTCAGGCGTACAGCAGTGATTCAGTTATACATATATATATATTTTTTTCAGATTCTTTTCCCTTATAGTTCCCTGTACTATACAGTAAAACAAAGCCATTAAAGTCCTATTTTTTTTCAACTGAGAGAAAGAAATGGTTCCTACGAGTGGGAAATCTTCCATTAAAACCTTTCAGATAATTGAAAGTCCAGCAGCAGGCTGCCCCTCCCTCTCTGGCTGTTCTTAGGGATGTTATTTTCCAGGCCATGGTCATTGCTGCAACTTCTCTACCGAGTCCAGAACCAGATTAAGTTCTCAACTCAGCGTGGGAGTGGAGAGCGAGGTTTCTCCCATCTTGTAGTGCCATGGGCCTATTTATGCCTTCCCACATCAGGCTCACATTTTTAGCACCATCACTCTCCGTCCTGACTCATGATCACTTGCTATAAACCATGACATTTCGCATATCTGGCTTCGCTTAAGAATGAGGTCACCTATGCAAGGGACTTTTCCAGACAACTGAAGCTTACCCTCTGTGTGACAATTTCTGTTCAATTTTTTCTCTGTTAATTATCTGAGTTGGATTTTTTATTTTCTGAAATTGCTCACACACCCCACCTTCTCTTAAACAGACTCTTAAATAGTTTTTCTTCCTTGATTATTCAGGGTCATTACTGTGAACTTTCTGTCACTGATGTTATGGCCTCCAAAGGCTGTGCAGGTATTTAGGACCATTTGCCCTACATGACACTTGCTGAAAATCTGGGTCCATTTCTTTTTTTTATATATATAAATTATTTATTTATTTTTGGCTGTGTTGGGTCTTTGTTGCTATGCGCGGGCTTTCTCTAGTTGCGGCGAGCGGGGGGGGGCTACTGTTTGTTGCGATGTGCAGGCTTCTCATTGTCGTGGCTTCTCTTGTTGTGGAGCACAGGCTCTAGGTGTGGGCTTCAGTAGTTGTGGCACGTGGGCTCAGCAGTTGTGGCTCGCGGGCTCTAGAGCACAGGCTCAGTAGTTGTGGAACACGGGCTTAGTTGCTCCGCGGCATGTGGGATCTTCCCGGGGCCAGGGCTTGAACCCATGTCCCTTGCATTGGCAGGCGGATTCTTAACTGGGTCCATTTCTTAAAGGTTTGTTTGATTTTGGTTTTGTTTGTGCAGTTCCCCTATTGTAAGTTATAAGCAATTACAGCCTCTGGCAACCATTTCTCCCACCACCCTGCTCTGAGAAACCGAGCTCGTGGGTATTCTGTCAAAGCGCAAATTAAGTAATAAGGATGATGATGAGCACTAACATTTGTGGGTCTTTGCTACTTTCCCAGCATTCTTCAAATGACTTACAGGTATCATCATACCAATGGGCTCAGAAAGAGAGTCTGGGGGATCTCCCTGTGAGAAAAGAACCAATTATAAAGATATGGTTTTTTTTGTTTGGTTGGTTTTTTGTGTGGTACGCGGGCCTCTCACTGTTGTGGCCTCTCCCGTTGCGGAGCACAGGCTCTGGACGCGCAGGCTCAGCGGCCATGGTTCACGGGCCCAGACACTCCGCGGCACGTGGGATCTTCCCGGACCGGGGCACAAACCCGTGTCCCCTGCATCGGCAGGTGGACTCTCAACCACTGCGCCACCAGGGAAGCCCAAAGATATGTTTTTAATACTCAATTGCAGGTGTCTGAAGGAAAGCTGCCTTTGTGTAACTTTCAGTTTTCTGGAGACCTTGGGTCGGCCGATGTGGCCAAATAAAGTGAACTCCAGACACATGAGCTCTTGCTCTTGCAAATCATTCCATTCTGAGCTTTTGGAAGGATTTCCTTCTACGTCTCACCACTTTTCAAACATGCCTCCCCCCTGAATCCTGTTATTCTTCACTTATCTCCTATTTCCCTTCCAATTCCACCTCCACCTTCCTTCTTTCCTTTCTCCCTCTGTTCCTTCACCCCTATATGTGTCTCCGAGTATAACCAGCAGTTTTCTGAGGCACTGCTAAGCTGGCAGACTCGAGAGCAAAAGCGAAACTCTGTACAGCAGAGAACTTGAGTCCTAATCCGAGCTCTTCTGGCCAGCTGTGTCACCCGGGCTGAGCTCACCCAATCTACACTCACTCAATCAAACAATTCTTCTGTCTCCAGCAAGAGAGTGACAACAATGAAGGAAAAAGATACAAATAAACTTACTTACAAAATAGAAATAGATCCACGGACATAGGAAACAAACTTATGGTTACCAAAGGGTAAAGGAGGGGAGAGGTAAATTAGGAGTTTGGGATTAATATATCCACGCTACTATATATAAAATAGATAACCAATAAGGACCTACTGTATAGCACAGGAAACTATACTTAGTATTTTGTAATAACCTATAAGAGAAGAGAATCTGAAGAAGACTATATATAACTGAATCACTGTGCTGTACACCTGAAACGAATGCAACATGGTAAATCAACTATACTTCAATAAAAAAAAGATAATGAATGTGTTTGGTAACCACACGGAAATTGTTGTTAATAGTGAGTTAAAAAGAATACTTTATAGACTATATTCAGCATTTGGGATTTGAACTGGAGCTCACATTTAATTGTACACTATCATAAAGAAAATGGTAATGATAAAATTACAGAGAAAAGGTTTCCACTAAAAAATGCATTTTGAGAATTTCACTGTATTAATTACTACTTATTTATACATAATACTACTAAATCTAAGTAAGTTTCTGAATCGAAATAATCTTTGCACATGTTTTCACGCATCAGTTTTTAATATAAGACATCTAAACAAGAGCAGAAGAAAGCTTACTGTAGGTCATTTAAAACTCTGTCATTTGTTAAAAACAAAAACAAACAAAGAAAAAACAATGAAGGAAGCTGGAAAACAAAAAGCTGTACTCACAACCTTGATGGCAAATAAGGAACAACTTCTGTTTTAAAAAAGCCATTCTCATTATTAAAAATTCACTAAATACCCACAATATTTCAGTCACTCTAAAACTAGTTACAGAGCCTATCTTCCAAAGAGTTTATCAGTGTTTTATTTTTCTTTCACCTAGGTAGACAGTGAAACAGTCTCCCAATTTATTCAACCAAATCATAGACAGCCCAGCACCGTATTTTTCTCACAGCAGGTTCTCAGTAATAGTGATTGATTACTCAGTTATCCAAGGGTTTTTTTTTAACATAAAACAGTCAAAAACTAAGAAATGAACCTCTCTTGGGTCAAAGTGAACTCACTACCCAGCCCTCCCATAAACCTGCCGAGTTGCTCGTGTTTTATTTAAAGAGAATTAAATGTTTCAGGATATCTGGTGGGAAGACACGAATGTGGCAGAGGGTCCTGGAATGGGAGTCAGGTGATCTGGGAGCAAAGTCTGGCTCTGTTCTTTACTGGCTGTGAAACCTTGGTCAAACTTCTTGCCCCACTGAACCTCAGTTTCCTCAACTGCAAAGGGAAATAATAGCTACCTCACAAGACTATTTTGGGTATTAAGTGGAAAAATCTATTTCTTAGAGCTAAGACAGATAATCAACAAATTTGAACTAAAGGGAGCTAAAAATCACCCCTGTTTCTATAAAATGCAAATAGGGCTTCCTGGCTCTCTTGTCCACAGTGGTCCTATTCATGTTTTTATTACTGTGGGTGGAGGACATATTCTTATCTTAGTACATACACACCTGCAACAGCCCTAATATATTATTGTTCTCATTTGACAGATGAGGCCAGTCTGGAAGGCCTTCAACTTTCCTCTCAAGGACTGAAAATCTTTGCCAATCTCATGACATTAATACTGGCCCAGAAGCAGCAGAACAAGCTGGGCAAGCTTGGTGTAGTGGCTGGGATTGGGGGAGTCTAATTTTTACCCTTTGGACCACACAGCAGAGGATCTAAGGCTCTAATAGTGCCACTCTGTCTGCTGATCTGCCCAATGTGGTTTTGCAGAGCGCCCCATTCCCTCCCCTGCCTCTCTCCAATCCATTCATGCTTTAATTCCACCAGTATTTACAGATTCCAAGCAATCATGCATAAAAACTAGCCTCATTATTTTACAGTAACATTTTGTATGAAGTGTGCACCATATACAAAAGGGCTGTATGGCACTCCTTGACCTTACTGTTTCTCACCTCCTTCTAGTAAACCAACCAGAATTCCCTTATACTGTCGCCATCCCCTCTTCAGATTCAGATCTCTAGGAGTCTGCCCCTGTTCATCCACTTATTCATTTTACTAAGCCACTACAATGTCTCATGCATTGTGCAAGCCTCTTGCCTTATGGCTTCATTCATTCTAAAAACACTGTGTTCTTTTTGTGCTTAGCACAGTCATGGCTCATGGTCCCAAGAAGCCCCTGAAACATGTAGCAGCTCCAAAGCACTGAATGCCGAGTAAACTGACCAGTATGTTTGTTCCTCCTCCATCAGGTGATCCCCACAAGCTGAAAGAGTGTCTCCCCCTCATCTTTTTCTAAGGAACAGACTTAAGTATTCCCTGACAGGAAAAGAAGTAAAGAAGATCTGCATGCAGCAGTTCCTTAAGGTTGATGGCAAGGTCCCAACTGATAGACCTCATCTACTGGCTTCAAGGAGGTCAGCAGCATTGGCAAGACCGGGGAGAATTTCTATCTGATCTGTGATACAAGGGTTACTTTGTTGTTCATCGCATGATACTGGAGGAGCCAAGTACAACTTGTACAAAGTAAGAAAGATCTTTGTGGGCGCAAAAGGAATCCCTCATCTAGTGATCCATGATGCTCGCACCATCCATCATCCTATCCCCTTCAAAGTGAACGACACCATTTAGACTGATCTGGAATCTGGCAAGATGACTGATTTCAACAAGTTTGACACTGGTAACCTGTATATGGTGATCAGAGGCGCTACCTTGGGAAGAATTTGTGTGATCGCCAGCAGAAAGAGACAACCAGGTTCTCTTGATGTGGTTCATGTGGAAGATGCCAACGGCAACATCTTGGCCTCCCCACTCTCCAACATTTTTGTTATTGCAAAGGCAACAGACCACGGATTTCTTTTCTCTGAGAAAAAGACATCTGCCTTACCATTTCTAAAGAGAGAGACAAGAGACTGGCAGTCAAACAGGGCAGTCAGTGAAATGACCGCTAGGTGACATGATTGGAAGGGTCTTTGTACTTAATTAAAGATAATGTGTCACGATTTATGGCAAAAAATACCTCACAAACAAACAAACAAGCAAACAAACAAAAACTGCTTACTGAGCTTCAGGCACTGCACCAGGTTCTGGAGATACAGCGGTGAGCAAACCCATACAGAGACCCTGGTCCCTACTCTCGTTAATCAAACAAACATGCCCAATGGAGATATAATAACAAGTTGAGGTAAATGACCTAAAAACATCACCCCAAAACCTGACTTGGACTCATGAATTGGGGAGGCTGGGTGGGAGGGGTCATTCAGCAAAAGGCTTCCCTTCTCCTTAACCTGATCAGAAGAGGTAGGAGTTATTCAAGCTTAGGGAGGTAGGAGGAGAATCTAGCAGAAGCTGGACAGCAGATGGGTCAGATCCCAGAGTCAGGTTAAGAGTGTTGTTGGTTCTCCAAAGAGCAATGGAAAGTGATAATAAGGATTTAAGGGAATGATGGGACAGATGTGAAAGATGCTTTCACAATGATCTCCCTGGTAGCAGTGGGAGAGTGGTTTGTGGGAGGCCAACTTGTTAGCTGGCCATTGCAGTCATCTGGATGACTTAGTGACGTCTGGGATATGGTGGGTGGGGAAGGGATGGAGGAAAAGAAAGTTCCCGGTTGGAGAAACTGGATGAATAATAATGCCGTTCACTGAGATAAGGAACTGCAGGAAAGGACCAGCTTGGGGGCAAATGGAGAGAAGCAGCATTGTTCCAGGTTCTGTGCTGAGGGCTGTAGGTACATTATTTTGGCTTTATGACAAACCTGCAAAGTAGGTATCATTATCTCATTTTTCAGATAAAAACCCAAGGCTGTATTATCAGCTTAGTTTTTCTAACCCAACCTTTGTGGCTCTGATTTTGCAGGGCAATCTGGTGCCCAATTAGCCTCCCAAGAGCTCTTAAGAAGAAAGATTACCTTTCCCTGGAAACCAAAGCCCAAAGTCACAGAGCTCAGATCGGAATGGATTTGGAACGCTGCCAGAGATTTTGAGTAGGCTACTCTGGGACCCATGGCAGGCAGCCACGTATGACTGTGCAGGTTGCATACTGCACAAACCCAGAGGGTGCCAGTCATATCAAAGTCCATGTGAATGCTGCCTCCTGAATATATCAGCCCTGTCCCTCCCCAGTTTCTTTTCAAAGAAGACTCCAAACTCCATGACTCTCCAATAAACCTCAGGGTTCAAAAAGAATCAGTGACCAAGGCAACACCGTGCACCTTACCTCTCTGGTCCCAGATGTTCTTTCCTCTTTTGCAGCCTTCATTCAGACCCAGGTATTCATCCCTCACCCTTGTCTGCTTACCTAGTACCCCAGGGAGGAGTAGATGTAAAGGTAGAGTGAGACGTCCATCACCAAACCACTATTGCTTACAAGAGCTCCCCAGACTGATACACCAAACCTAAAACATTGCTAATATCTGCCCAAATAAATGCTACGTAGAAATAAACAAGTTATACCAAAGCTGTCACCTTTTTACGTAGTTAACATAAAATATTCCTCAAATTTCTGATTAAAGGGCATCTTTGCTCACCCGCTCGCATCTTCCCAGACCCAAGGTGCTGTCTGAACAGCAGTGACCAATTGTTTATCTTTGAGGAAGATCAGCCCCCTCTGAGATTTACACTGAAAAAGCCTGGTTCTTCTCCGCAGGCCCGGGGGCTGGGACAAACCACAGCTCTCGGTCTGAAAGCTCAGGCAGTGAGAAATGGAGCTGACTCTAAGACTAAAGCAATCAAGGGCCGTTTTCTCATCAGTCCCTAAGACGGTGGAACCACATTCACAGAAGTACTTTGGATTCCTGAGTTTCTTGCTTGGGAATGCTCCGGCAAGAGGCACAGTCTCAAGTGCACCAGCCCTCGGTTATGATGGGGAGGGAGCTGATCCTGTGGTCTGTGATCAGAACGAGCTCAGCTTTCCAAATGAAACTCCGCCAGCATCTCCATCATTACTAGTCCTTACCACCATGGCCCTTTAAAAGGTACGAAACATTCTTTATTTTATTTTATTTTTTTTTTTGCGGTACGCGGGCCTCTCACTGTTGTGGCCTCTCCCGTTGCAGAGCACAGGCTCCGGACGCGCAGGCTCAGTGGCCATGGCTCACGGGCCCAGCCGCTCTGCGGCATGTGGGATCTTCCCAGACCGGGGCACAAACCCGCGTCCCCTGCATCGGCAGGCGGACTCAACCACTGCGCCACCAGGGAAGCCCGAAACATTCATTTTAAAGACGCTTTTTATTGATACACATGACCTTGTTCCTATAAAGGAAATCGGGAAGGATATATTTCTCAATTTCCAATCAAATGATTCCTCTGCAGACATGCTGCAGTGTTTTTCTTTCTTTTTTGGAAAACCCATCTCCTCTATCAACTCTAATGTGGTTGTTCATTTAGAGTTTTGAATGTGCTTCCTTATCCCTATGCTACATACCACAGAGTGTAAGTTGACATTTAGGGTCATCCAGAATTTTTCTTCTATGGAAATCCACATATGGACCAAGTCCCACTGCAGAAAGGAGCCCTTCGTCTGCAGCTGTCACTGCTCAAGTGGCAGATGCATTCCCCAGACTCTAGCAGTGACGGTGACCCCCTCCCCACAGCATTCCTGGGATATTGATGTGCCCTGTATCCTTCTACTGGCAGCTGACACTCCCACCGCACAAATGCCCAGTGCTGGCTCATGACCCACCTCTGAGGGCATGTGGGCTGCAGTGATGCCCCACCCCTGAGCAGCTCCTTGTATTGCATCAGCTGGTGGGATCTGGCAATGGGAGAGGCTTGGCAGGCAGTCTACCCGGTATGGGGACCCTGGCTTCCTGCCAGCCAGAGTTCCAGGGGTCTGATTCCTTATTTACTTTTTTTTTTTTTTCCTCCAAAGTTCATGGGAACTTGGACCATTTAACTGACATCATGAGGCTGTCTTGGCCTGAATACTTTTTTGAGCTGACCACTATGAAACGGGAGGACATTTCCCAAATCACAGTCTAGGGCTGGGAGCCTTCATTCCCTACTCGTCTTCAATTTCTCTTACCACAGAAAGAGTATAATTAAGAATGACTAAGACATCACTATGGAAATGGCGTAACTAAAAATGGAAAGCATGGCTAAAATTTAAGGATGGACCTAGAACTATAGGATTTGATCCCTGTCCCTGTTCCAGCTAGAAATGGGCAGGTGGAAAAGGAAGCTGGGTGGGCAATGGCAGGAGAGAAAGAAAATGTGTTTCCACTCATTTCTAGTTCTAGCAGTGAGTATACAGATCAGAAACATAGCTGGGTTCTCGAATGGGGAAGGGAACCCAGGTAACAAACATCATCCTTTGATCACCATCTCTACAGCCTCGACGGTCGGGGGCGGGGGAGTCTTACTCTCCTGGTGTTTATTCTACTGTCTTGGTCGTTGAACAATAATTGGATCAGTCCCCTATTTGTCAAGAAGGCACCATTTCTGGAGACTGTGCTTGGGAGGAGTGACTATTTCCCTTGCTGTCCTCCACCTCCAGGTAAGGTGTTTTACAGAGAAGCTCCAGGCACCCAAGCCTGTTCTAACCACGCAGAAGGCAGGCCCCCTTGAGAAGCATTTGAGATCCAGGAGGTGGTGATCCAAGGCCACACTTGAGGTTTACTTTTGCCACTTCTGATAAATGCCACATACTCTCAGGAATGAAGGGTGGGTATCAGAAGGGGAGATTTAAGGAAAAGCCAAATGAGATTAAGTAAGTGGATCTGCATCAGTTTAAGGACCAGCAGAACTGGGGTGAAAAAGAGAATTAAGAGACCACTCTCTCAATTTCAATAGAAACAAGCTCCAAACTCCCTGATTAAAAATGAAAAATATCCCTTCTCCTTCAAAGGTTTCTGCTCAACCCAAGGGCCTGGCCTAGAATAGCAGAGTTTCTCTCCTCTGATGAATAATAAATGCTCCTAGTCGGAAGAAAGGGCATACAAACAATTTCTCCAAAGTTGTGATTATTGGAGATGCTATTATTGGCTAATAGCAGTTTCATTTTACAATTTAAAATTCCTTTGGTCTATTGAAATTAGCTAACTCCAATGACAAGGTTATGTTAATGTAACAGAGCAGGACCCTATGAGGCCTTCCTGGAACAGACTCCTCCCCCACCTTGTCCTCCACCTTTCTCCTGTCTGTAAAAAAAACTTTCGCCTCCTAGGCCTTCCCTGAGTTCCAAAGAGTAAATTTAATCAGAGAAGTGAGAAAATGCAGAAAAAAAGGAAAACAGTCAAGCAAGACAAAATAATCATAGTTTAGCTATTAAACAAAGTCAAGGACTTTTAGTTCCTCTTCAAGGGCTATAGATAATATTCTGAGCCATGTCCTTTGAGCTCTTTGCAGATAATGAAACTGCCACCAGGTGGAAGAAGTTAACTGTATGCGGCCCACAAGCACACAGAGCCCAGACTGGTTGGAACCTCCAGGTTGATGATGCTGGCTCCCAATTACCTCACCACCAACCAATCAGAAGAATGTTCATGAGTTGATCACGTACCCCACAACCTCTCTCCCTCACCCTGTCTTTTAAAACCTTTCCCTAAAAGCCACTGGGGAGTTCAGGCCTTCTGAGCACTAACTACTTGGACTCCTTGCTTGGCACCTGCAATAAATGCTGCATTTTCCTTCACCGCAACCCAGTGTCAGTACATTGGCTTTACTGCATGCAGGCAAGAGGACCCAAGTTTGGTTTGGTACCATTAAGACTTTGGAAGGGACAATGGCTATTCCAAACTATTAAAAGACATGTATCATATCTACAGAATATCAAAGCAAGAATTCAAGTAGGTAGACAAAAACCTGCCCATTAGACTTTTTTTAGGTATCATATAGATAAATCTATCATATAGATAAATCTATGTCAACTTCTGATGAAAAACAGCTTAAACATAACACCTAAATTCTATCTAATTCTGGTCTAATAAAGCATAAGTGAAAACCAGCATGATAATTTTCTTCTCCCTAAAATGTTTTCCAAAGGATTAGTCTAATTTTTTAAAATCCTACCATTTTATTACGGATAAACTTCTCACAAATGAGTGCCATAATTATTGACTTAATATTTTTCTCCTAAACAAAGGGTATATATCCTCTAAAGTAAAAGGTTTACCTACTACTATAGTTGAATGTTGCATATTAAGTAAAATTTTTATTTACCTAGAAAATGTAATTTATCAGGGGAAATGTGACACTAAAAGTGACCAAAACACCTTTACTGTGGCTGAATATGAAAGGATAATTGTGATCTCTAACAAGAAACCTATCCTAAGAAAAAAATTAAAATTAGCAGTAATTGTTCTTCTGGCTAAAGCAGGAAGCTGGGAATAGTATTTCAACCACTTCTTTTTCCTGTCACTCTTTTAATAATGTAGAGTAATTGCTCGTCTAATGAAGGAACTCGGTAAATAAACCTACTCATTACTTGCCACTGATTACTCTGAAATAGGGAATTTCTCCATCCCAGCAGTTGCTCTTCAGAAATGAGACAAACCTCTTGCTCACATCAAACCCCACAGTCTAAATGTTTATTATTAAGATAAATGTTATGGGAGTGGAACACAGGTGCAGTCTACAACTGCGTGATCGCAGATTGCTATTTATTTTCACCCACAAAACAATGAATTGCCAAAATTGACCTTTTCTGATTATTTCTCACTCAGTGTTGGGTAAATAACAAAGAGCACACTTATACTATCAGAAATGCAAGTGATTTCTTCAATCAGTTTTCTCCTTCATGTGCTCAAGTTAACCTGTAAGAGGGTCGGCAATAAACACAGAAACCATCACAAACCTCAATTCTGAAATCCCCACAGACTATCAACTCTCTGGGAGGATTAAGGTAGAAAACAAAGTACTTATATTAGCATTAATCAACTTTAATGGTCTTTTTAAAGATACTTACAGTTAAATCTTTTTAAGAATCACACATCTGTCTTCACTCCCTTTGTAGTGTGAGGGTAAATGAGTGACAGTAGTAACCCTGCAAATAGTCTGCCTTGTGATTAAGACGTCATCTTAATGCAGACTTTATATTTTGGCTTTTATGAAGGTTTAAAGGTTAAAGGCAACATAAATTATGCATCTCCTCCTATGCCAGGCCTGTACAAGGTGCTTTCCCTGTTCATTAACGATATTGCTTCCAAATGGGCAAAAGCTTTGTTTTAAGGGCCAAAAGAGAAACATTTCCCTTACATTCATTACTGCAATGCTGGAGAACCAAAACAATTCGGAATTAGGAAACTTCTAGAATCTGTTTTTCCAGAATGTATAGCAACTGTTGATATACACAGTGAAATTACCCTTCACTCTTTGAACAACAGTACAGATAGAGCCAGCCAACATGCTGGTCTCTTCCCAGGAGAACAATGGTCTGGCAAGCCTCACACCACCAGCGACAGTCGGGGTTCTCCCGTTCTGCCTCTGCCCCAAGTTGCAGTTCTGAACAGGGACCGGAGAGACTCGACTCGCACTGGAATATCCCTAACTCCCGCACTGGAGCAAGCTCCGCGTGAGGGATGCTCGGGTAAACTGCGCATTCTCACACGTTACTCCTAGTCGGCATTACTTCCTCACTTACGTTTTGCCACGCCCTCCAGCTAAAGTACGGTTTCTTCTCCTTTTACACTTACACGTACCGCATCTGCAGAAGTCTGGGCTCTTTTTTTCAAGGACCACACCCATTTATCCTCTAGCCTCCAGGAGCAAATTGTAGATTTGGCTGGATCTGCCTCTCTCCAACCTCAAGCCAAAGGAACCAAAGCTGGACACACAGCACCCAACTTCAGCCGAGACACGACTACCCCCAGCCCGGCACTTTGGCTATGAGGGAGGATTATGGAGACAGACTGCCCGCTGCAAACCCCAGAGTCCCCGAGATTCTTTCCAGGGGACAGTCCGTACACCCTGACAACTAAGTGGCAAAGTTGTTTCTTCCTCCTCTGCTGCAATGTCCTTTCTTTTTCATCAACGCGCGCGCGCACGCGCGCGCGCACCAACACACACAGCCTTGCTCCCTCAACTTACCAGTTTAGACTTGGCGCGTTGCAAAAATTCTTCCATGTCGTTCCGAGTGGTTTGGACCAGAGGTACCCGGAGAGCGCGGAGGACTGTCTCCTCCGGGGCGAGACGTGCCGGGTCCCCGGACAGGGGCCGGACCGGACGCAGCGACCGGCTGCTCCCTCCTACCGCTCGGAGGCGGCTGAGGTTGTGGCTGCGCCCTCGTCTGTCGCCTCGCAGGGCTCCCGCCCCACCCCGCGCCCGGCTGCCGGCTCGGGGCGCCTGACTCTGCCCTAATAAGGAAAGTGGGTGTGACGCCCGGGAGCCCAAGGGCGCGCCCCGCACGCTGGCTGGCACGCGCCTGCGGGGCCGGAGCTCTGGGCCGAGTCTCGGGGGCGGGGGTGTTGGCGGATGGCGAGGAGCTCCTCCGCCAATCGCAGGGCCCCGCTGCGGCCTCCTGACGTGGCGCGCCGAAAGATGCTGCAACCATGGACAGCGCCCAGAAGTGCGAGCCAAGTGCAAGGGGCTGCTGCAGAGGGAGGCTCTGCCGCAGGCACAGCCGCTGTCAGCCAGGGGAAGTGGAAAGAGGACGAGAGAGCCCCCCCTCCCCCCCGAGAGCCTCCCTTCTCGGCCAGCGCCTCCCTGGCTGGCTGGCAGGTTACAGAGAGCTCCAGCGGTCACTTAATGAGCTGGCTCTGCTAGCCTGGCCAGGGGATGCACTCAGCTAGATTGAGAGGTGGAGGGGGTTACTGCTGAGCTAAAAGCAGTACGACCTTGATGGAGAATAATCCGAAGAGCAGGCTAGGAGGTTGTGGTAGGCTGCATCTTTCCTCCTTGCCCTCAAAACATACCTGCCCAGTAACAGACCTCTGCAGTTCACCTCAGCTGGGTTCCCTTATGTTGGCCCTAGAGCTATGGATACATACACCCTTCTGCAGTCCCCATCCGCTCTGACATGTATGCTCAGGAACGGCGAGGGCTCCAGCATAAGGGTCTGTGTTTTTACAGGATCCTCAGATCATTTCTGTGTACATTAATGTTTAAGAAGTACTGCAATAAATACTTAAACTTACAGCTATGAGCCTTATTTAAAGCCACAGAATTTTGTTGTGTGTCCTCTCTAGGCTTACCAGGGCCCCAGATACATCCGGGCCTTGGCACATCTGCCTGTAATACCCTTCCTGCCCTCTCACCAGCCACACTGCCTGGCTAACTCATGCTTCAGCGATCGGCTTAGAGAAGTGATCTCAACCCCAACTGCACTTTAAAAGCACATTATAATCATGCAGGACTTTAAAAAATACTGCTTCCCAGGCTCTATTCCAGACCAACTGAATCGGCAGCTCTAAGAGTGGGACCACAGCATCAGTCTGGTGTAAAAGTGCTCCAAGTGATTCCAACGTGCAGCTCAGGTATGATCCTCTGGTTCTCAAATTTTAGCGTGTATATGAACCGCCCAGAGATGTACTGAAGCACAGATTTTTTTGTGCCTCACTCAGGGAATTTCAGGCTTAATAGGTCTGTTTAATGGGCCTGAGAATTTCCACTCTTAACTGTCTTCCAGGGTTTGCTGATGCTGCTTAGAAGTTATCTTCCTCCAGGAAGCCTCCCCTGACCCCACTCCTCCCTTTCCACTCCCAGACTGAGTCGGTTGTCCCTTCCATGTTCTCTCATAGCAACCTATATTGTCTACTCTACTATAAATTGTTTATTTGTCTGTGTTTTCCACCAGGCTGTGTGCTCCACGAGAACAAGGACCTTGCCTATCTCATTCATTGATGTATCCCTAACGAGGCTCATGTCATACATAAATTGCAATAAACATATCTTAATGAATAAGTGTACATATGAAAGGTTCCTCTCTCTCTCTCTCTCCCTCGCTCGCTCGCTCGCTCACTCTTACTCTCCCTCTCTCTCATTCTGTGTGTGTGTGACTATCCAACTGTTTTTTATTCAGGAGGACCCAATAAAAAGAAATCAGTGCAGTCAACAGATCTGATTAAGAGGGAGTAAGTGGAATGTTAAGCTCTGATTTACATTCAGGCTGTATGGAAACTGCAGATTCTCTCTGCTTTCTTTGATGACTTAAGTAATTTTAAACCACCCAGGTAAAACAAGTGTTTTGTCAGCCTTTAAATCTGTGAAGTTGATTACAATTCAAGTAACATTACCAAGAAAAATTCCCAAGAATTCTTTGCCTCTGACTCCATTGGGGAATTTAATGACAATCACTAAATTCCTCTGAAATTTGATTTTAAACATTTGGGGTAGGTATTATACAGCCTTGAGTTTTCTTACATTTTTCTTCTGATGGATTCAAACTCCAGCATCTATCTCCCTGAGTTTTGCTCCACCAACAACGTTTCTGCAAAAGTTTATCAAGATTTACCTCCTTCAGGAAACCTTCCTGAACTGACCACTTGTATTCGTTTCTCGAGGCTGCTGTAACAAATTACCACAAACTCAAAGCAACACAAATTTATTGCCTTACAGTTTGGAGGATTAGGATGTAGACGTCTTTGGGAAGCCACTATTCTACATACCATACAACCCATTCTCCCAATTATTTGGTGGTTATCAGCCTTTGATCCTCGGTTTCTTATCATTCCACAGCATCCAGAAATCTAGTGCCTTTAACTCTAAATTAGAAGTCATCAACCCTGGCTGCACAATGGAACCATCTGAGCGGCTTTGAAAAAATATTGATGCTCCAGCCCATCTCCAGAAATTCTGATCTGAGTGGTTTTGAGAGGAACCCAGGCATTAATATTTTTAAAAAGCTCATCAGGTAATTCTCTGTGTAGTCAAAGTTGGGAACTACTGCCAGTTAGATAAATTTGCATTCCCCCAGTCACCCAGGTACAAAAGCTGGAGTCCACTTTGACTTATAACTTTCTCCTACCTCTTGTGGCCAAATAGTCCCCAAGTCCAGTGTCTTTAACCTTTGAAAAGACCTCCTCCAACTTCCTTCCTTTCTGTTCCAAGTGCCATCATTGTAACTCAAGTATCAGATCTGAGCCTAAAGCCCACTCCCCTTCTCTCTAGAGGCCTTCACACTTGTCTGCAGAACAATCCCGTTTCCTCTACTCTTTTCTTTTTACTCTCAGATTTCTTGACTTCTAGACTCCTCTCATTTGAGACCTGTATCTGAGTATTATTCATTTTGAAATTAATTATCTGAGTAGATTAGTAGGATGGTTGTTATGGACTGCATGCTTTTCACATATTGAAGCTTTAACCCCCAATGTGACGGTACTAAGAGGTGGGGCCTTTGGGAGGCGATTAGGTCCAGACGAGGTCATGAGAATAGCGCCTCCTTGATGGGATTAGTGTCCTTATAAGAAGAGAAAGAGACCACAGTGCTCGCTCTCTCCCTCTCTCTCTCTCCACCATGTGAGGATACAGCAAGAAGTGACCACCCACAAGCCTAGAAGAGGGCTCTCACCAGGAACCAAATGGAACAGCATCTTGATATTGGGGTTCCCAGCCTCCAGAACTGTAAAAGATAACCATCTGTTGTTTAAGCTGCCCAGTTTATGGTATTTTGTTATAGCAGCACAAGCAGACTAATACAGTGGTAGTGCTGGGAAAAGGAAGACTTTAAGGATCATCTAATCCCATCCCCTTATTTTACTGAGCAGGTAGCCAAGGCCCAGAGCAGTTCAATATCCTCTTGGGCTAACAGAGCTGCTTAGAAGCAGAGCCAGGACTGAAACTCAGCTCTCCATCATTCATTCCTTCAGCATTTATGGATCATTACCTATGCTCAGGTAGACATTATGCCCAACCCAAGATGTACAGGCAAGATCCCTGCCCTCAAGGAGCTCATGTTCTAGTCACTATAATACAAAGAGATAAATTCAATGATTGAGAAACATATGGTATTGTACTAGTTGAGATAGAATGTGGGCTAGTGACTACGGTCTGGATTCTCATCATTGCTGTGGTAGCTTAAACATGGCTGCAAATTCTTTGACACTCCTCCCAGTAAGAAGTTGGATCTATGTTCCATCTCCTTGAATCTTGGAGAGCTCCATGACTTTCTGAGCAATAAAATACAGCAGAAGTGTCACCAGGACAGTTTCTAGGACCGGGCTTTAAGAGATTGACAGCTTCCACTTCCTGTCTTATGGAATACACACTCTTGGAACCTAGCCACACAGCAGCCATGTGGAGAAGCCCACATGGAGAAGAACTGATGACCCTGGCTAACAGCCCAGTTGCCAGTCATGTAGTCAGCCATCTTGGAAACAGCTTCTCTAGCCCCGGTCAGGCCGACCAGCCAACACCACACGGAACAGAGTTAAGCTCTCTCTGTTAAGCCCTGTCCAAATTCCTGACCCACAAAATTATGGGATATAGTAAAACAATTGTTATTATAAGTCATCAAATTTCTGGGTAATGTGTTATGCAGCAATAGACAACCAGAACACCTGACCATTTACAGCATACGTAACTTTGGGCAAGTTATCCTTTCTAAGCTTCAGCGTCTTCATCTACAAAATAGATATAAAATAGGACCGTTGTGAAAGTTAAATGCAATAATACACACAAAGTGCCCAATTCCTGGCCTGTAGCTTCCATTAGTCTTTACAAAGGGTCTATCAAAATATACTACCAAATGTAAAACAGATAGCTAGTGGGAAGCAGCTGCATAGCACAGGGAGATCAGCTCAGTGCTTTGTGACCACCTAGAGGGGCGAGATAGGGAGAGTGGGAGGGAGACGCAAGAGAGAGGAGATATGGGGATATATGTATATGTATAGCTGATTCACTTTGTTATAAAGCAGAAACTAACATACCATTGTAAAGCAGTGATACTCCTATAAAGATGTTTAAAAGAGAAAAAAAAGGAAGAAACTTAATGCACTATCTTGAAGTGGAGACAAGGGTCTCTATGAAGAGAACTCAAAAAGAGGGATCAATTGTGGACGGATCAGCAGTCACTAAAAATGTGAAATTCATATATTATATTATATAAATATAATGTATTTTATATTTTACTATGTATATTTATTATATATTATGTAAATATAATAGATTATATTATAATCTGTATCTATCCTACATCAAGAAACACCTTCTAAAGGTTACATTCCTTTGGAGACCTGAGCGTCGTACACTGAGATGTCTATTTCAGAGAAAGGCACTGCAGATGCTCCAGGTATAGTGATATTTCTCTGCAATAAGGCATCTGCCTGCGCTACTCACTGATGAAATGTGAGGTCCTTACAGCAAAGTTTACGTGTTTTAATACTCCTGAGTCACCACTCCCTGGCCCGCAGAGAACTGGGTCTTCCCTTGACAGGCTCTCACTGCAGCCCTGCATCCACCTCAAGGGGCTCTGGTCGCAGTCAGTGCCACAGTGAGGGCATCGGAAGTCTTCCTTGTCAGAGCCAGCTCCGCGTGCTGGCTGTGTGCTTTTGGTCAAGTTCACTGACCCCTCTGATCACCAATCTCCTCACCTGTGAAATAGGGAAAATAACACCTGCCCTAGTTACTTTACAGGATGGACAGAAAAAGTCAGATAGTAACATCTGTACATATATTGGAAAATGTTAACAATGGAAAGGAGAATAACGAGGCGATCTTTTTGTTTGGTTAAAAACAAAAATTACCTGACAAACGTCACCCTTTTAAAAATGGGATGTGACTGGAATGGCAACTGCTGACTCACCATTTGGGCGCGTTTCCGGGATAGCTTCCCTACCGACCAGCCATACTTCCAACAGGTGTGTTCTCTGTGCAGATGTATTACGTTGGCTGCTTTGAAATTATTTCATGTGACAAAAGATGTTCAAGAAACTGTGCCTCCCATTTTGACAACATTTAAAAGCTTTTCAAGCCTGTTTCAAGGAGAGAGACTGAAGAAGGATTGATGTGTGGTAACTGGTTAATTAATATGTGTTAACTAGCGCCTCTCATTTAGCTTTTAAGCTACTGTAAAATGCCTGTTTTTCACTCTCTAACGGGTCAAATGCTACCCATTTGGTCAAATAATATCAAAGGAATTGACTTTTTTTTCTTATGTATTTTGGCAAGGATTTCCAAATTTTTAAGGTAGGCTTCGCAAGACTGTTTTTTAAAAAAAGAAGTCCATATATCCTTAGTCCTCTCTGAGCTTCTGTTAAGGAAGAAGAGGGGTTACTGGAATTGTCAGAGGCGTAGTAGCAAGTGGCAGCATCCAGATCTCTTAGGAGAACGTCCTGAGAGTCAAATGTCCGGGCTTTGAATAGGGCACATACCGCCTGCGTCATTTCTGGGAACCGCAGACATCTTGTAGAACAATGAATTTAATTTAAAAGGACAGCAGAGGAGAGGGAAAGTACTCTGTCTCTATGAGTCATCAGGATAATGAGGCAGTGGCTGAGCTTTTGGATCTGTAGCCTGCTGAAAGATGAGGGGTGATGGTCTTCATGTCACTGCTTCTTCTCAAACCACACTATTCAAGGCAGGTGGTTCAAGCTTTACACACTCTTCTCCTGCAGGAAGATATCTCAGTTCGCTTCAAAACAATACTTTATGTTTCAGAGTTACAATATAATTTTAACTTGGGCACGATGGATCATGCATTTCCACTGGGAAGGTATTTGGCAAGGGGAGTGAATATTAATCATTTCCAAGTCTTGAGCGTCTACCCACACGATCTCTCATCCTTGCAACAACCTACAAGGTCCAGAACAACAGAGACTACAGCTGACTCCATTTTAGAGACAGCAAAACTGAGGCCCACATTGTTTATCAACACATCCAAAGAAATCCAGACACTGAATTAAAATTTCCAAACCTTACTGTATAACATAGGGAATATAAAAAAATAAAAGGTTTTTAAAATTCCAAACCCTTTTCATTAAGAAGGCCAATGTTTACAAGCATGAAATATCACTTTAATCTTATACTAATAGCATTTACTCTTCATTAACAAATGTATCCCAATATTCATTGCAGCACAGTTTACAATAGCCAGGCCATGGAAGCAACCTAAATGTCCATCGACAGAGGAACGGATAAAGAAGATGTGGTACATATATACAATGGAATACTACTCAGCTATTAAAAAGAATGAAATAATACTATTTGCAGCAACATGTTTGTACCTGGAGATTATCATACTAAGTGAAGTAAGTCAGACAGAGAAAGACGAAAGACGAATATCATATGATATCACTTATATGAGGAATCTAAAACAAAATGATACAAATGAACTTATTTACAAAACAGAAACAGACTCACAGACTTAGAGAATGAACTTATGGTTACGGGGTCGGGGGAAAGGGTTGGGGGAGGGATAGATTGAGAATTTAGGATTGACATATACACACTGCTATATTTAAAATAGATAACTAACGAGGACCTACTGTATAGCACAGAGAACACTGCTCAATATTATGTAATAACCGGGCTTCCCTGGTGGCGCAGTGGTTGAGAGTCCGCCTGCCGATGCAGGGGACACGGATTCATGCCCCGATCCGGGAAGGTCCCACATGCCACGGAGCGGCTGGGCCCGTGAGCCATGGCCGCTGAGCCTGCGCGTCCGGAGCCTGTGCTCCGCAACGGGAGAGGCCACAACAGTGAGACAGTGAGAGGCCCGCGTACGGCAAAAAAAAAAAAATTGTGTAATAACCTAAATGGGAAGAGATTTTGGAAAAGAATAGATACATGTATATGTATAACTGAATCACTTTGCTATACACCTGAAACTAACACAACATTGTTACACAATGATACTCCAATGTAAAATAAAAATTAAAAAAACAAATCTATAATGTAGGAACTATTATTATACTCATTTTAAAGATGTGCAAACTGTTGTACAAAGATGTAATTTGTTTAAAATCATCCAAGTTGTAAGTGGCCAAACCAGGATTCCAACTCAAATGACAACATCCAGAGCCCAGGTATTGAGCTACCGTATATCACTGGCAGTCCACTGCTGCACACCTGAGAAAACTAACATGGAGCCTGGACAAGAAATAAGTACTCATCTGCTACTCTTTCAGTTGCTCCTCTACTCACTAAGAATGAGTTAGTGGGACTTCCCTGGTGGCGCAGTGGTTAAGAATCCGCCTGCCAATGCAGGGGACACGGGTTTGAGCCCTGGTCTGGGAAGATCCCACATTCCATGGAGCAACTGAGCCCGTGTGCCACAACTACGGAGCCTGTGCTCTAGAGCCTGTGAGCCACGACTACGGAGCCCACGTGCCACAACTACTGAAGCCCACGCGCCTAGAGCCCGTGCTCCACAACAAGAGAAGCCACCGCAATGAGAAGCCCACGCACCGCAACGAAGAGTAGCCCCCACTCGCCGCAGCTAGAGAAAATCCGCACGCAGCCAAAAAAAAAAAAAAAGTTATTCACTCTGCATTTCCCTACTCTAAATCTCTGCATCATAAGACCATTGGAGTTGCAAGAGGAAAGGAAGAAGAAAATTTAATCCCATTAACATGAGTCTTAGTGCCCAGCTACAGAATTTGACTTCTTGCTTGTATTTTCTTCAGCCTGGGCACCACAGCAAAGGACTTGTTTCCCAACAGACACTCTGTCAAGGTCTCCTTCAACTCTCTCCCTAGGTTACACCACTGGCAATTAAGCACCGTTGGGAAATGCTGCCATCTAAGTGCTCTGTCTCCTCTCAAGGATTCATGGGAATATTCCACTACACTTAGCGCATAAATTGCAGTTAGGAACATAGACTACCTTTTCTGGATTCTGGATTCCTTGTCCCATTCCCTTCCCCCCAACACTTTACTTTCTGTGAATGAAGGGGGAAAAATTTCTAAAAACAATTTTAGAATGTGGAGTCAGCAGCTGGGGCAAGCCTGCTCTATTATCACTCCGAAACTGCAATAAGAACTTAATTTGGTCATTTGCTCATTTAACAATAAATTGATATAGTTCCATTTTCCCCCAGTAGTGTAGTCAGTTGAAAAAAATTTATTTATGTGCAAACCACAAGAGGGTAGTCATTGTTTTTTGGAAAATGTCATGGAAATCACCAAAACCAATCGCAATTGGCAGCTTTGGGGGATGGCAAATGTTTTATGTTAAATGCTACGTCATTCTCCAAATGCCAACTTAAAGGTGTTAGTCTCCACATCTCCTGCCTACTGTGGGACTGTAAGCCTCCAGAGGACAGGGCTTTGGTCTTAATCCTCTCTGTATTCCCCCTCTGCATCCAGCACAGAGCCCTTTCTATAGTAGGTCCTTACATAATTATAATAATAATTGTTGATCAGTTTCTCTCCAGCTGAAGCCTTAAAGAACAGAGGCTCATCAACCAGGTAGAAATAGGAAGAAATGCAGGTACTTTTTTTTTTTTTTGAGTATAATTGCTTTACAAAGGTGTGTTAGTTTCTGCTTTATAACAAAGTGAATCAGTTATACATATACATATGTTCCCATATCTCTTCCCTCTTGCATCTCCCTCCCTCCCACCCTCCCTATCCCACCCCTTTAGGTGGTCACAGAGCACCAAGCTGATCTCCCTGTGCTATGCGGCTGCTTCCCACTAGCTATCTATTTTACGTTTGGTAGTGTATATATGTCCATGCCTCTCTCTCGCTTTGTCACAGCTTACCCTTCCCCCTCCCCATAACCTCAAGTCCATTCTCTAGTAGGTCTGTATCTTTATTCCTGTCTTACTCCTAGGTTCTTCATGACATTTTTTTTCTTAAATTCCATATATATGTGTTAGGATACGGTATTTGTCTTTCTCTTTCTGACATGCAGGTACTTTTGAAATTTTTTACTAGGTTCTGTAAAGGGATTGAAACGGTGGTTTTCAATTGTATTCTAAGACAATATCTTCCAGAACTCTGACTCAGGTTAGTGTAGATCTCAACATGTGATGGATGGAGAAACACAGAATCACTAAAAACAGAATTACTACTGGGCCATTGAAGTAAAGAAAACAGAAGACACAAAGATACTTTTAAATAATCTCAAATATGTATCTGTTAATTGCCATTGCAATTCCTCAAATATTTGTGTATGCAAATATGCCCATTCAACACTGAATAATTAATATCGAGGAAGATAGTTGAACTTGGCACACGTAGAAGCAGCCTGGAGAGAGAAAACTGACTGGGGAAGGAGGAGAATGCAGGAAACCTGGATTCTTTCCCTTTGTGATAAGGAAGCCTAGTAATGACACAGAGATCCAGGCAGCTCTGGAAAGGGACAATTCCAAATGAGGAAAAGACACCTAGAAGGAGGGGAAAGGAATCAAGGATCTGTCTGGTTTTCACACACATGTCCATGGTAAATCCCTGTATATAGGGATAATGTTTCTTGAGCTCCTATTATGTTCCAGGCACTATTCTAGGCATTGGAGATACACACAGGCATGTGGTCTTGTGGAGACTTCAGTTGCAGGAAGAGAGACAATAGACAATTACATAAACAAACAATCAATTCAAATTATCGGAGGGTAGTGTATGGTATGAAGGAAAAGCAGAATGACATGATAATGATGGGGGAGGCCCAGGCCTACACAAGATTAAGTGGCCAAGGAGTTTCTACTGAGACCCGAATGACAAGAAGCCTCCATGTCAAGAGGGAAAGAAGGCACTCTTGGCAGAGGGAACATGAGGGCAAATGTGCTAGCAGATGTCAGGCCAGCCTGGCTGCAACACCCGGCATCAAGGGAGAAACAAGAGATGTGCTTGGATAGAGGGACAAAGACCACTTCATTAGGGCCCTGGAGGTCATGATAGGATGTTAGTTCTATTCCAGATAAAATCATGGTGGATAACCATCAAAGGAGTAACATGGTCTCATGTGTGTTTTTATAAAGACCACTCCAACTGCTAAGTGGAGGGCAATCCTGCTGTGTAGGGAGAGTTACAGACCTCTTAGAGATCTAGCCTGTCATCTACACAAAAGATGGTGATGGTTTAGATCAAGAGATGTAGCAATGGGGAAGGAGAAAAGGAAGATAAAATAACAACAACAACAATAATAATAGTAATAATATATTTTGAAGGTAAAGCCAACATGGAAGTAAAATAAATCCAAAATGCATTAACTGACTAAATATTTCTAATGCTATACTATGGCATTAGTAATGCTCAAATACATTGTACTAATGGGGCATATTCCAGCCATGTGAAATTTACTAACAGTCAGAGTAATAACTCCTAATTTCACAGAATAGAAACTACAGAAAGACACCCAAAAGACCAAATCAAAATGATCCAATGTAGCAGACACTGGAAATTTCTTGGTGGTCTACTATTTGAACATTCTTCCTTTATTTTGAGAATTCATTCAAAAACCAATTCTTGGTGGGAAGTGGACCCCTGGCCTGTAGTTGCCATTGCAAAACATGCCCGTCTAGTGGTAGCATGGATTTGTCAACTATTAGCATGGTGCCTTCAGAGCTTTCATTCATGAGATCTGATTCCACATTGATCAAGCAGCCTTTCATTACGATTTGTCTCTTCACAGAGGTCCATCCATTGAGAAACAAGCAAGAAGACTAGCATATTCTTGATTGCCTAAGACAGGCCAGCACTGTGGTAGGAATCTGAAAATATATTATTTTATTTTACTTAATTTTCAAATCATCTTTACCAGGTTGGTATTATTGGCTTTACTTTACAAATTAAGTGAGAGAGAGAGGAAAAAAAAAGAAAAAGGATCAGAGAGTTGGGGATGACTTGTCCACGATCACATAGCTAGGAAGTAACAAAATCAGACTACTGAGTTCAAATCCCACTTAACCCCAGGATTTTCTGTGGGTAGGTTTGCTTTGTGCTTTGTGGATCTAACTGGGGGGAAAAAGTGGTCAAGAGAACTGAAAAAAGCTAAAACTGTCTCACTGATGGACATTTACAAGGACAGGAAGTTGAGATCAGGAAACCCAGAGGAAGGGGAGAGAAGAGCCAAAGTGCAGACAATTTTGGGAGAATTTGCAGAATTTTAAGGGTTGAAAAGTGGGTACTTTAGTTAACTGCCATATGTGATGTATGAAATATTGGAAAAGGGATGTACGGACTTCGTCTGTGGTACATCTTCATGCGATTTCAGCAAAGATTTAAACTGTTATCTGTGCTTTGGGGGATACCTGACTGGTGCTTCCTTTATGAGGCACCATTAAAATAAACATGAGGCAACTCAGCCTTTTGAAGCTTTCATAACTCTCTTGTGGAATTTTCTGTTTCACACAGAAAGGAGTAATCAAACTTGGACCCAAACCCAGACCTGTAATCAAACTTGGACCCAAACCTAGATGCGTCTAAAATAATTGAAATAATGTTAGAGGAAGAAAGTTAATCATCCTAGGATGTGCTCCATTCTTCCTCCTGTGATTGCTTGCTGTGTCTGAACCATTTATTCAGACATAAAGAGAACCATGTGAGTGTACTTCATAGATGTCTTAAGGAGTTTTTTAGGGTAATTTTAACTGTACTTGACTGTAATCTGAGTGACTGACTTGACACATGCAACTCCACTGAACATGGAACCCAGTGCAGGGGACAGATAGGCACAGAAGGTGCCAACAGTGCACTTGGGAAGGAAGTAGCCTAGCATGCTCCTGGAACATAGTAAGTGCTCAGTAAATGTTTGCTAAATGGATGAATGATGAACAAATAAAAAGACAAATGAAGAGGAGAGGACCTTCAAGATGGCAGAGGAGTAACACGCGGAGATCACCTTCCTCCCCACAAATACATCAGAAATACATCTATATGTGGAACAACTCCTACAGAACACCCACTGAACGCTGACAGAAAACCTCAGACCTCCCAAAAGGCAAGAAACTCCCCATGTACCTGGCTAGGGCAAAAGAAAAAACAGAGATAAAAGAATAGGGTCGGGACCTGCACCTCAGGGATCTGTGAAGGAGGAAGTTTCCACACACTAGGAAGCCCCTTCCCGGGCAGAGACGTGGGGGGTGGCGCGGGGGAAGCTTCGGAGCCGCGGAGGAGAGCACAGCAACACGGGTGCAGAGGGCAAAGCGGAGAGATTCCCACACAGAGGATCGGTGCCGACCAGCACTCACCAGCCTGAGAGGCTTGTCTGCTCACCCGCTGGGGCTGAGGCTCGGGCTTCAGAGGTCAGATCCCAGGGAGAGGATTGAGGTTGGTGCGTGAACACAGCCCGAAGTGGGCTAGTGCGCCACGGCTAGCCGTGAGGGAGTCCGGGAAAAAGTCTGGAGCTGCCTAAGAGGCAAGAGACCATTGTTTCCGGGTGCGCGAGGAGAGGGGATTCAGAGCACTGCCTAAACGAGCTCCAGAGACAGGCGAGAGCCACGGCTAACAGCGCAGACCCCAGAGACGGGCATAGGACGCTAAGGCTGCTGCTGCCGCCACCAAGAAGCCTGTGTGCGAGCACAGGTCACTATCCACACCTCCCCTCCCGGGAGCCTGTGCAGCCCGCCACTGCCAGGGTCCCGGGATCCAGGGACAACTTCCCCGGGAGAACGCACGGCGTGCCTCAGGCTGCTGCAATGTCCTACTGGCCTCTGCCGCCGCAGGCTTGCCCCGCATCTGTACCCCTCCCTCCCCCCTGGCCTGAGTGAGCCAGAGCCCCATAATCAGCCGCTCCTTAAACCCCATCCTGTCTGGGTGAAGAACAGACTCCAGAGGGCGATCTACACGCAGAGGTGGGGCCAAATCCAAAGCTGAACCCCGGGCGCTGTGCGAACAAAGAAGAGAAAGGGAAATTTCTCCCAGAAGCCTCAGGAGCAGTGGATTAAAGCTCCACAATCAACTTGATGTACCTGCATCTGTGGAATACATGAATAGACAACGAATCATCCCAAAATTGAGGCAGTGGACTTTGGGAGCAACTGCAGACTTGGAGTTTGCTTTATGCTACTGACAAGTTTCTGACTCTTATGTTTATCTTAGTATAGTTTTTAGTGCTGTTATCATTGGTGGATTTGTTTATTGGTTTGGTTGCTCTCTTCTTTTTTTTATTACTTTTTAAATTTTTTTATTTTAATAATATATTTTTTTAATTTTAATAAATTTATTTTATTTTATTTCTTTTTTTTCTCCCTTTTCTTCTGAGCTATGTGGCTGACAAGGTCTTGGTGCTCCAGCCACGTATCAGGCCTGAGCCTCTGAGATGGGAGAGCCGAGTTCAGGAAATTGGTCCACCAGAGACCTACCGGCCCCACATAATATCAATCAGTGAGAGCTCTCCCAGAGATCTCCATCTGAATGCTAAGACCCAGCTCCACTCAACAACCAGCAAGCTACAGTGCAGGACAACCCATGCCAAACAACTAGCAAGAAGGGAACACAGCCACACACACCAGCAGAGAGGCTGCCTAAAATCATACTAAGTTCACAGACACCCCAAAACACACGGTCCAGCCCACCAGAAAGAAAGGATCCAGCTCCACCCACCAGAACACAGGCACCAGTTGCCTCCACCAGGAAGCCTACACAACCCACTGAACCAACCTTAACCACTGGGGGCAGACACCAGAAACAAGAGGAACTACGAGCCTGCAGCCTGTGAAAAAGAGACCCCAAACACAGTAAGTTAAGCAAAA
Organism: Monodon monoceros; assembly: GCF_005190385.1. Lineage (NCBI taxonomy): Eukaryota > Metazoa > Chordata > Mammalia > Artiodactyla > Monodontidae > Monodon > Monodon monoceros. The sequence goes on from NW_021703782.1 coordinate 70,457,690, forward strand.
TGAGAAGACAGAGAAATACGTAGCAGATGAAGGAGCAAGTTAAAAACCCACCAGACCAAACAAATGAAGAGGAAATAGGCAGTCTACCTGAAAAAGAATTCAGAATAATGATAGTAAAGATGATCCAAAATCTTGGAAATAGAATGGAGAAAATACAAGAAACGTTTAGCAAGGACCTAGAAGAACTAAAGAGAAAGCAAACAGTGATGAACAACACAATAAATGAAATTTAAAATTCTCTAGAAGGGATCAATAGCAGAATAACCGAGGCAGAAGAACAGATAAGTGACCTGGAAGATAAAATAGTGGAAATAACTACCACAGAGCAGAATAAAGAAGAAAGAATGAAAAGACTTGAGGACAGTCTCAGAGACCTCTGGGACAACATTAAACACACCAACATTCAAATTATAGTGGTCCCAGAAGAAGAAGAGAAAAGGAAAGGGTCTGAGAAAATACTTGAAGAGATTACAGTTGAAAACTTCCCTAACATGGGAAAGGAAAAACTCAATCAAGTCCAGGAAGAGCAGAGACTCCCATACAGGATAAATCCAAGGAGAAACATGCCAAGACACATATTAATCAAACTATCAAAGATTAAATACAAAGAAAAAATATTAAAAGCAGCAAGGTAAAAGCAACAACTAACATACAAGGGAATCCCCATGAGGTTAAGAGCTGATCTTTCAGCAGAAACTCTGCAAGCCAGAAGGGAGTGGCAGGACATATTTAAAGTGATGAAAGGGAAAACCCTACAACCAAGATTACTCTACCCAGCAAGGATCTCATTCAGGTTTGAAGGAGAAATTAAAACCTTTACAGACAAGCAAAAGCCAAGAGAATTCAGCACCACAAAACGAGCTCTACAACAAATGCTAAAGGAACATCTCTAGGCAGGAAACACAAGAGAAAGAAAAGACCTACAAAAACAAACCCAAAACAATCAAGAAAATGGTAACAGGAACACACATATTGATAATTACCTTAAATGTAAATGGATTAAATGCTCCAACCAAAAGACATAGACTGGCTGAATGGATACAAAAACAAGACCTGTATATATGCTGTCTACAAGAGACCCACTTCAGACCTAGGGACACATACAGACTGAAAGTAAGGGGATGGAAAAAGATATACCATGCAAATGGAAACCAAAAGAAAGCTGGAGTAGCAATACACATATCAGACAAAATAGACTTTAAAATAAAGACTATATCAAGAGACAAAGAAGGACACTACAGAATGAAGAAGGGATCAATCCAAGAAGAAGACATAACAATTCTAAACATTTATGCACCTAACATAGGAGCACCTCAATACATAAGGCAAATGCTAACAGCCATAAAAGGGGAAATGAACAGTAACACAATCATAGTAGGGGACTTTAACACCCCACTTTCACCAATGGACAGATCATCCAAAATGAAAATAAATAAGGAAACACAAGCTTTAAATGATACATTAAACAAGATGGACTTAAATGATATTTATAGGACATTCCCTCCAAAAACAACAGAATACACATTCTTCTCAAGTGCTCATGGAACATTCTCCAGGATAGATCATATCTTGGGTCACAAATCAAGCCTGGTAAATTTAAGAAAACTGAAATTGTATCAAGTATCTTTTCCAACCACAACACTATGAGACTAGATATCAGTTACAAGAAAAAAACTAAAAAATACAAACACATGGAGGCTAAACAATACACTACTAAATAACCAAGACATCACTGAAGAAATCAAAGAGGAAATCAAAAAATACCTAAAAACACATGACAATGAAAACATGATGATCCAAAACCTATGGGATGCAGCAAAAGCAGTTCTAAGAGGGAAGGTTATAACAATACAATCCTACCTCAAGAAACAAGAAACATCTCAAATAAACAACCTCACCTTACACCAAAAGCAATTAGAGAAAGAAGAACAAAAAAACCCCAAATTTAGCAGAAGGAAAGAAATCATAAACACCAGATCAGAAAAAATGAAAAAGAAATGAAGGAAACAATAGCAAAGATCAATGAAACTAAAAGCGGCTTCTTTGAGAAGATAAACAAAATTGATAAACCATTAGCCAGACTCATCAAGAAAAAAAGGGAAACGACTCAAATCAAAAAAATTAGAAATGAAAAAGAAGTAACAACTGACACTGCAGAAATAAAAAGGATCATGAGAGATTACTACAAGCAACTATATGCCAACAATAAGGACAACCTGGAAGAAATGGACAAATGCTTAGAAAAGCACAACGTTCCAAGACTGAACCAGGAAGAAATAGAAAATATAAACAAACCAATCACAAGCACTGAAATTGAGACTGTGATTTAAAAACTTCCAACAAACAAAAGCCCACAACCAGCCGGCTTCACAGGCGAATTCTATCACACATTTATTGTAGAGCAAACACCTATTGTTCTGAAACTCCTCCAAAATATAGCAGAGGGAGGAACACTTCAAAACTCATTCTATGAGGCCACCATCACCCTGATACCAAAGCCAGACAAAGATGTCACAAAGAAAGAAAACTACAGGCCAATATAACTGATGAACATAGATGCAAAACTCCTCAACAAAATACTAGCAAACAGAATCCAACAACACATTAAAAGGATCATACACCATGATCAAGTGGGGTTTATCCCACGAATGCAAGGATTCTTCAATACACACAAATCAATCAATGTGATAAACCATGTTAACAAATTAAAGGAGAAAAACCATATGATCATCTCAATAGATGCAGAAACAGCTTTTGAAAAACTTCAACACCCATTTATGATAAAAACCCTCCAGAATGTAGGCATAGAGGGAACTTACCTCAACATAGTAAAGGCCATATATGAGAAACCCACAGCCAACATTGTTCTCAATGTTTAAAAGTTGAAACCATTTCCACTAAGATCAGGAAAAGGACAAGGTTGCCCACTCTCACCACTATTATTCAACATAGTTTTGGAAGTTGTAGCCACAGCAATCAGAAAAGAAAAAGAAATAAAAGGCATCCAAATAAGAAAAGAAGTGAAGCTGTCACTGTTTGCAGATGACATGATACTATACATAGAGAATCCTAATGATGCTACCAGAAAACTACTAGAGCTAATCAATGAATTTGGTAAAGTAGCAGGATAGAAAATTAATGCACAGAAATCTCTTGCATTCCTATACACTAATGATGAAAAATCTGAAAGAGAAATTAAGGAAACACTCTCATTTACCATTGAACAAAAAGAATAAATACCTAGGAATAAACCTACCTAAGGAAACAAAAGACCTGTATGCAGAAAACTATGACACTGATGAAAGAAATCAAAGATGACACAAACAGATGGAGAGATATACCATGTTCTTGGACTGGAAGAATCAACATTGTGAAAATTGACTATACTACCCAAAGCAATCTACAGATTCAATGCAATCCCTATCAAACTACCAATGGCATTTTTCACAGAACAAGAACAAAAAATTTCACAATTTGTATGGAAACACAAAAGACTCTGAATAGACAAAGCACTCTTCAGAAAGTAAAACAGAGCTTGAGGAATCAGGCTCCCTGACTTCAGACTATACTACAAAGCTACAGTAATCAAGACAGGATGGTAATGGCACAAAAACAGAAATATAGATCAATGGAACAGGATAGAAACCCCAAAGATAAACACACACACATATGGTCAACTTACCTTTGATAAAGGAGGCAAGAATATACAATGGAGAAAAGACAGCCTCTTCAATAAGTGGTGCTGGGAAAACTGGACAGCTACATGTAAAAGAATGAAGTTAGAACACTCCCTAACACCACACATAAAAATAAACTCAAAATGGATTAAAGACCTAAATGTAAGGCTAGACACTATAAAACTCTTAGAGGAAAACATAGGCAGAACACTCTATGACATATATCACAGCAAGATCCTTTTTGACCCACCTCCTAGAGAAATGGAAATAAAAATAAACAAATGGGACCTAATGAAACTTAAAAGCTTTTGCACAGCAAAGGAAACTGCAAACAAGATGAAAAGACAACCCTCAGAATGGGAGAAAATATTTGAAAATGAAGCAACTGACAAAGGATTAATCTCCAAAATTTACAAGCAGCTCATGCAGTTCAATATCAAAAAAACAAACAACCCAAACTAAACATGGGCAGAAGACCTAAATAGACATTTCTCTGAAGAAGATATACAGATTGCCAACAAACACATGAAAGGATGCTCAACATCACTAATCATTTGAGAAATGCAAATCAAAATTACAATGAGGTATCACCTCACACCAGTCAGAATGGCCATCATCAAAAAATCCACAAACAACAAGTGGCTGGAGAGGGTGTAGAGAAAAGGGAACCCTCCTGCACTGTTGGTGGGAATGTAAATTGATCAGCCACTATGGAGAACAGTATGGAGGTTCCTTATAAAACTAAAAGTAGAACTACCATACGACCCAGCAATCCTACTACTGGGCATATACCCTGAGAAAACCATAATTCAAAGAGTCATGTACCACAATATTCATTGCAGCACTATTTACAATAGCTAGGACATGAAAGCAACCTAAGTGTCCATAGACAGAAGAATGGATAAAGAAGATGTGGCACATATATACCATGGACTATAACTCAGCCATAAAAAGAAACGAAATTAAGTTATTTGTAGTGAGGTGGATGGACCTAGAGTCTGTCATACAGAGTGAAGTAAGTCAGAAAGAGAAAAACAAATACCGTATGCTAACACATATATATGGAATCTAAAAAAAAAAAAAAAAAAAAAAGGTTCTGAAGAACCTAGAGGCAGGACAAGAATAAAGACGCAGATGTAGAAAAAGGACTTGAGGACACGGGGAGGGGGAAGGGTAAGCTAGGACAAAGTGAGAGAGTGGCATGGACATATATACACTACCAGTGTAAAATAGATAGCTAGTGGGAAGCAGCCACATGGCACAGGGAGATCAGCTCGGTGCTTTGTGTCCACCTAGAGGGGTGGGATAGGGAGGGTGGGAGGGAGACGCAAGAGGGAGGAGATATGGCGATATACGTATATGTATAGCTGATTCACTTTGTTATACAGCAGAAACTAACAGACCATTGTAAAGCAATTATATTCCAATAAAGATGTTAAAAAAAAAAGCCAGAGATAACAACGGGTATCATGAGTTATCAATATTAGAATATACACACTCCAATTGGAATAATTACTGTTTTAAGCACTGATACGGATCTTGAGGTGAAATTAATGGGTCCTCATAAACTTTTAGAATTGGATGTTTGTATGGACATACTTTCCGGCAGTATGCTAGTAAATGTTTGGCTAGTAAATGTAACAACTGGCTCTCCTGAAGAGAAGAATAAAAGCTCTGATTTGTAGTACTTGCTCTTTTCCATGATATAAATGCTCCCACTGTGGCTGATTTCAAGATATCAACCTGACATCAATGAACCGGAAGTTGGGAAGAAATGCAGACAACCAGCACTCACGAGCTGCAACAAGCTGGCTCCAGCCACGAGCTGCAACAAGCTGGCTCCAGCCACTAACCTTTTCTAAAAATATACATAAAAAGTGTTTACAATGTGCCTACCATCTGACTCAGAAAGTCTACTTTTAGGAATGTATTCTCAAAAATAGTAAAAGAAATGTGAAAAGATGTATATGCAGGAATATTTGGCACAAGGTTGTTTATAATATTAAAAATTTGAAGAAACTCATTGCTCATAGATAGATCATTGATTACACACCTATAAAGTAAAATAATGTCATCAAAATAACATTGACAGATAGATAAGCATATATATATATATATATATATATATATATATATATACATATGACTTTGGAAGACATGAACATTATATTGTGACAAGGAAAAAATTACGTAAGGAATATAGTAAAAATAATATGATCCTATTTTTTTTTTTTTTTAAATGAGTGGTTGGCAAAAACTGTCATCTACCTGTATCCATTTTCTCTTTCCTTCTTAGTTAATACTATCTCTGATGGCTAATTGGGCAAAGGGCCACTTGGAATAAAGAAAGCATTTCCCTACCTCCCTTGTAGTTAATGCGACTAAGCTCTGGCCAATAGGATATGTAAAGTGCCCTTAAAGGGAGTGGGTGTGCTTTCTTCACTCCTTCCCCATTGCTGCAGGCTGGAATAGATATGAAGGTTGGAGATAACGTAGCCTTTACAGACTGTCAGGTGGAAACTTGCATATAGGATAAGGGAACAACAAACTCAGGGAATCCTGGGTCCCTGGACAGCTTAGAGTTAGTTTATGAGTCAAACCTAATAATATGTGATATATATGCATATTTTTGCACTGAATAAATCTAGAAGGATGTACAACTGAGTTGACAGTAATTTTGTGATTTTATTGTCTTTTTAATTAAATATTTAATATAGGGTTTAACATATTGGTCTATACAGACTTTGCTTTCTCTAGGTGATTTTCCTAAAACCATGAAGTACAGTATTTTATTTATTTATTTTAAAATATTTATTTATTTATTTTATTATTAGTCATACATTTTATACACATCAGTGTATACATGTCAATCCCAAACTCCCAATTCATCACACCACCCCACCACCCCCCGCCGCTTCCCCCCTTGGTGTTCATACGTTTGTTCTCTACCTCTATGTCTCAATTTCTGCTCTGCCAACCAGTTCATCTGTACCATTTTCTACGTTCCTCATATATGCATTAATATACGATATTTGTTTTTCTCTTTCTGACTTACTTCACTCTGTATGACAGTCCCTAGATGCATCCACGTCTCTACAAAAGACCCAATTTCATTCCTTTTTATGGCTGAGTAATATTCCATTGTATATATGTACCACATCTTCTCTATCCATTCGTCTGTCAATGGGCATTTAGGTTGTTTCCGTGACCTGGCTATTATAAATAGTGCTGCAATGAACATTGGGGTGCATGTGTCTTTTTCAGTTATGGTTTTCTCTGGGTATATGCCCAGTAGTGGGATTGCTAGGTCATACGGTAATTCTATTTTTATTTCTTTAAGGAACCTCCATACTGTTCTCCATAGTGGCTGTATCAATTTTCATTCCCACCAACAGTGCAAGACGGTTCCCCTTCCTCCACACCCTCTCCAGCATTTGTTGTTTGTAGACTTTCTGATGATGCCCATTCTAACTGGGGGGAAGTGATACCTCATTGTAGTTTTGATTTTCATTTCTCTAATAATTAGTGATGTTGAGCAACTTTTCATGTGCTTCTTGGCCATCAGTAGGTCTTCTAGGTAGAAATATCTATTTAGGTCTTCTGCCCACTTTTGGATTGGGTTGTTTGTTTTTTTTTAATATTGAGCTGCATGAGCTGTTTATATATTTTGGAGATTAATTCTTTGTCCGATGATCCATTTGCAAATATTTTCTCCCATTCTGAGGGTTGTATTTTCATCTTGTTTATGGTTTCCTTTGCTGTGCAAAAGTTCTGAAGTTTCATTAGGTCCCATTTATTTTTATTTCCATTACTCTAGAAGGTGAATCAAAAAAGATCTTGCTGTGATTTATGTCAAAGAGTGTTCTTCCTAAGTTTTCCTCTAACAGTTTTATAGTGACTGGTCTTACATTTAGGTCTCTAATCCATTTTGAGTTTATTTTTGTGTATAGTGGTAGGGAGTGTTCTAAATTCATTCTTTTACATGTAGCTGTCCAGTTTGCCCAGCTCCACTTATTGAAGAGGCTGTCTTTTATCCATTGTATATCCTTGCCTCCTTTGTCATAGATTAGTTGACCATAGGTGCGTGGGTTTATCTCTGGGGTTTCTATCCTGTTCCATTGATCTATATTTCTGTTTTTGTGCCAGTACCATATTGTCTTGATTACTGTAGCTTTGTAGTATAGTCTGAAGTCAGGGAGTCTGATTCCTCCAGCTCTGTTTTTTTCCCTCAAGACTACTTTGGCTATTTGGGGTCTTTTGTGCCTCCGTACAAATTTTGAGATTTTTTTGCTCTAGTCCTGTAAAAAATGCCACTGGTAATTTGATAGGGATTGCATTGAATCTGTAAATTGCTTCAGGTAGTACAGTCATTTTCACAATAGTGATTCTTCCAATCCAAAAACATGGTATATCTCTCCATCTGTTTGTGTCATCTTTGATTTCTTTCATCAGTGTCTTAAAGTTTTCTAAGTACAGGTCTTTTACCTCCTTAGTTAGGTTTATTCCTAGGTATTTTATTCTTTTTGTTGCAATGGTAAATGTGATTCTTTCCTTAATTTCTCTTTCTGATCTTTCGTTGTTAGTGTATAGGAATGCAAGAGATTTCTGTGCATCAATTTTGTACCCTGAAACTTTACCAAATTCATTGATTAGCTCTAGTAGTTTTCTGGTGGCATTTTTAGGATTCTCTATGTATAGTATCATGTCATCTGCAAACAGTGACAATGTTGCTGCTTCTTTTCCAATTTGTATTCCTCTTATTTCTTTTTCTTCTCTGATTGCCATGGCTAGGACTTCCAAAACTATGTTGAATAATAGTGGCAAGAGTGGACATCCTTATCTTGTTCCTGATCTTAGAGGAAATGCTTTCAGTTTTTCACCATTGAGAATGATGTTTGCTGTGGGTTTGTCGTACATGGCCTCTATTATGCTGAGGTAGGTTCCCTCTATGTCCATTTTCTGGAGAGTTTTTTTAACCATAAATGGGTGTTGAATTTTGTCAAAAGCTTTTTCTACATCTATTGAGATGATCATATGGTTTTTATTCTTCAATCTGTTAATATGGTGTATCATATTGATTGATTTGCGTATATTGAAGAATCCTTGCATCTCTGGGATAAATCCCACTTGATCATGGTGTATGATCCTTTTAATGTGTTGTTGGATTCTGTTTGTTAGTATTTTGTCGAGGATTTTTGCATCTATATTCATCAGTGATCTTGGTCTGTAAATTTCTTTTTTTGTAGTATCTTTGTCTGGTTTAGGTATCAGGGTGATGGTGGCCTCATAGAATGAGTTTGGGAGTGTTCCTTCCACTGCAATTTTTTGGAAGAGTTTGAGAAGGATGGGTGTTAGCTCTTCTCTAAATGTTTGATAGAATTTACCTCTGAAGCCATCTGGTCCTGGACTTTTGTTTGTTGGAAGACTTTTAATCACAGTTTCAATTTCATTACTTGTGATTGGTCTGTTCATATTTTCTATGTCTTCCTGGTTCAGTCTTGGAAGGTTATACCTTTCTAGGAATTTTTCCATTTCTTCCAGGTTGTCCATTTTTTTGGCATAGAGTTGCTTGTAGTAGTCTCTTAGGATGCTTTGAATTTCTGTGGTGTCTGTTGTAACTTCTCCTGTTTCATTTCTAATTTTATTGATTTGAGTCCTCTCCCTCTTTTTCTTGATGAGTCTGGCTAATGGTTTATCAATTTTGTTTATTTTCTCAAAGAACCAGCTTTTAGTTTTATTGATCTGTGCTATTGTTTTCTTTATTTCTATTTCATTTATTTCTGATCTGATCTTTATGATTTCTTTCCTTTGCTAACTTTGGGTTTTGTTTGTTCTTCTTTCTCTAGTTCCTTTAGGTGTAAGGTTAGATTGTTTGTTTGAGATTTTTCTTCTTTCTTGAGGTAGGTTTGTATAGCTATAAACTTCCCTCTTAGAACTGCTTTTGCTGCATCCCATAGGTTTTGGATCGTTATGTTTTCATTGTCATTTGTCTCCAGATATTTTTTGATTTCCTCTTTGATTTCTTCAGTGATTTCTTGGTTATTTAGCAAGGTATTGTTTAGCCTCCATGTATTTGTGTTTTTTTCGTTTTTTTCCCTGTATTTCATTTCTAATCTCATAGTGTTGTGGTCAGAAATGATGTTTGATATGATTTCAATTTTCTTAAATTTACTGAGGCTTGATTTGTGACCCAAGATGTGATCTATCCTGGAGAATGTTCTGTGTGCACTTGAGGAGGAAGTGTAATCTGCTGTTTTTGGATGGAATGTCCTATAAATATCAATTAAATCTATCTGTCTATTGTGTCACTTAAAGGTTGTGTTTCCTTATTAATTTTCTGTTTGGATGATCTGTCCATTGGTGTAAGTGAGGTGTTAAATTCCCCCAGTATTATTGTGTTACTATCGATTTCCTCTTTCAGAGCTGTTAGCATTTGACTTGTGTATTGAGGTGCTCCTATGTTGGGTGCATATATATTTATAATTGTTATATCTTCTTCTTGGATTGATCCCTTGATCATTACGTAGTGTCCTTCCTTGTCTCTTGTAACATTCTTTATTTTAAAGTCTATTTTGTCTGATATGAGTATTGCTACTCCAGCTTTCTTTTGATTTCCATTTGCATGGAATATCCTTTTCCATCCCCTCACTTTCAGTCTGTATGTGTTCCTAGGTCTGAAGTGGGTCTCTTGTACACAGCATATATATGGGTCTTGTGTTTGTATCCATTCAGCAAGCCTGTGTCTTTTGGTTGGAGCATTTAATCCATTCGCATTTAAGGTAATTATTGATATGTATGTTCCTATGACCATTTTCTTTATTGTTTTGGGTTTGCTTTGTAGGTCCTTTTCTTCTCTAGTGTTTCCACTTAGAGAATTTCCTTTAGCATTTGTTGTAGAGCTGGTTTGGTGGTGCTGAATTCTCTTAGCTTTTGCTTGTCTGTAAAGCTTTTGATTTCTCTGTCGAATCTGAATGAGATCTTTGCTGGGTAGAGTAATCTTGGTTGTATGTTCTTCCCTTTCATCACTTTAAGTATATCATGCCACTCCCTTCTGGCTTGTAGAGTTTCTGCTGAGAAATCAGCTGTTAACCTTATAGGAGTTCCCTTGTATGTTATTTGTCATTTTTCCCTTGCTGCTTTCAGTAATTTTTCTTTGTCTTTAATTTTTGCCAGTTTGATTACTATGTGTCTAGGTGTGTTTCTCCTTGGGTTTATCCTGCCTGGGACTCTGCACTTCCTGGACTTGGGTGGCTATTTCCTTTCCCATGTTAGGGAAGTTTTCGACTATAATCTCTTCAGATATTTTCTCGCGTCCTTTCTCTCTCTCTTCTCTTTCTGGAACCCCTATAATGCGAATATTGTTGCATTTAATGTTGTCCCAGATGTCTCTTAGGCTGTCTTCATTTCTTTTCATTCTTTTTTCTTTATTCTGTTCCACAGCAGTGAATTCCACCATTCTGTCTTCCAGGTCACTTATCCGTTCTTCTGCCTCAGTTATTCTGCTATTGATTCTTTCTAGTGTATTTTTCATTTCAGTTATTTCATATATATGCAGCAGGTTGAATGAATGAGACACAAAGGAACTAAGAGAAGCTTCTGTTCCTGAAAGATGGTAGAATAACATGGATTGCTGCCATAGCCCCACCCCCAGGTCAACTCTGGAACAAGTAACTGTGTCGCTCACCACTCTAGTTTCAGCTCTGTTTTATTTGTTTTTGTCCTTTTTTAAATTTAGGACTTATTTTCATTGAGTTTAGCAATTATTTTAAAGCATATTGCTCTAATTTATCCATCGTTTGGGTATTTTGTGGTAAGAGGGCATTTCAAAGTAGCTAGTCTTGTGAAACTCACAGAAATAGAAATCTAATAATATCTGCTTTGAAAACTGGATTCTGTATCAGGATTACTTTCAGTTTTTACAGTGAAGCCTGTGATAAATGTGCTTCTTTTCTTGGTTATAACTTTACATTAATTTTTATCAGAGTAATGCATGTCCTTTATTAAAAGTCAAATAGTGAATTTTCTAAACAGAGACAGGCAGATCAGAGAGACAGGGAGACATTCCAGGAAATCTTTAAATCCCAAAATGAACAACTGAAGCCATGTCAGCCTCCTTCCATGCCCCCAGGGAACCTATGTGCCCATCCAGGACCTGCCAGGATGCATCAAGGATGCCAGGATCCTCAGGGCACCATCTCCATCTTTGGGGACCTGTGCTTCATTGTCAACCAGAAATCCCTCCTCCAATTCCTCTAGAGAAGACAATTTTGCTCAAAGAAATATTTCCATACAGCTTAGGCAATTCCATTAATTCTCACAGGAGCACATCCTCTGAAGAGAATGAGCTATGCTTTTTATAATCAGTGATAGTTAACCTTCATACATACATTTGCTCCTTGTAAGCCAAGTGTTGTCTTCATTCTGTGTCTTGTTTAGGTTGAGATTTGGGATATTCCAGGAGCTTGGGCCTTAAGAAAGAAGATGGCAGCTTGACAGAGTAGCTGCTTTGGCACACAGATTTGGCATCTCAACAGACGGATGTTGAGATGGGCTTTGCATACCCACCACTATCCAGGGTTCCTTTATTTCAATCTGCTAAGATGACCTAATTTTATTTTTTCTCTTTTTTCTTTTTTTTCTTTTTTTTTTTTTTTTTGGCAGTACACGGGCCTCTCACTGTTGTGGCCTCCCGTTGCGGAGCACAGGCTCCGGACGCGCAGGCTCAGCGGCCATGGCTCATGGGCCCAGCCACTCTGCGGCATGTGGGATCTTCCCGGACCGGGGCACGAACCCGCGTCCCCTGCATCGGCAGGGGGACTCTCAACCACTGCGCCACCAGGAAAGCCCCAATGACCTAATTTTTGAAATATATAATTATTTTGTAAAACTGTCGTTGGGGGGAAAATGAGTAAAACTAGCATACAAACATGCAGGGACTTTTCAAAGTGAGAAAAATCAAGTAAAGACTCAACCCCAGGAACTGGCTCAGCCAGTCTTTCCCTCAGTTCTCTCACTGTCTTAATCTTTATACAGCTGTGGAGAGAGGGCTTACAGAGGTCTAATAGGGCCAGAGTTCTCCACTAAGCTTCCAGAAAGTTCAAGAGACAAGTAACTTCATAAATTGCCAACATATGTGGAAAATAGTATGGAGGTTCCTTAAAAAACTTAAGATAGAGCTACCATGTGATCTAGCAATCCCATTATTGGACACATATCTGGAGAAAACTCTAACTTGAAAAGATATATGCACCCCTACGTTCATAGCAGCACTATTTACAAGAGCCAAGACATGGAAGCAACCTAAATGTCCATGAACAGATGAATGGATAAAGAAGATGTGGTGTACACACACACAAACACACACACACAAACACACACACACAATGGAATACTACTCGGCCATAAAAAAGAATGAAATAATGCCATTTTCAGCAACATGGATGGACCTAGAGATTGTCATACTAAGTGAAGTAAGTCAGAGAAAGACAAATATCATATGTTATCACTTATATATGGAATCCAAAATATGATACAAATGAACTTATTTAAAAAACAGAAACAGACTCACAGACAAAAAACAAACTTATGGTGACCAAAGGGAAAAGGGGTCAGGGGAGGGATAAATTAGGAGTTTGGGATTAGCAGATACAAACTACTATATATAAAATAGATAAACAAGGTCCTACTGTATAGCCCAAGGAACTATATTCAGTATCTTGTAATAAACTATAATGGGAAAGAATATATATAAAACTGAATCACTTTGCTGTATACCAGAAACTAACACAACATTGTAAATAAACTATACTTCAATTTTTTTTTAATTGCCAACATAGAAACCAGAAGTTTGGAGTTCAGAAGTCGGGGAGCAATCTCTGACCCTGGATCCCATAGCGGGGAATAGCAGGTACTAGTTTCCAAGACCCTGATGCTTCATTGATGAAGACTGCTTCATGCCTCTTAGCTCAGGGTTAATCACAAAGGGCAGCAGTCCACCCTGCTGCCCTTTGTGATTAATCCTGAGCTAAGAGGGTGGAGGAGGGTGGACCCCCTCCTCCAGACCTGTGAGTGTACAAGTGGGAAGCTGTCAGGGAGGCAACTCTGGGTCTTGTTCACCTCCTGCCCCAAATAAAGGTGCTCTTTGGTGACCTGCTTCCCCTCTATCTCAACCACAGTGAGCCTCAAGCATCTGAGCAATATGGTGGGTGAATGTGTGTGCAGTAACCTTGGCCATCTCCTGTTGGGCACTGCAGACCTAAACGAGCTGAGGAGGTAAAGCATCTCCTCTCTCTTCCTTTTCTTTCCCCAACAGAAGGATGCCAGAGGGTAAGGAGGGCAGATGAAAGGTCTTGTCAGAGGCAGGGGAGGAAGGAGGATATTCCATTTTCAAGCTACAGCAAGAAATCTTTGCCCCTCTCCAAGTGGCACTCAAGTCGCTCTCCAGCTGTGTGGTGAAAACTGGACTCAAAGCCATGGACATGAAAATTGCATCCTAGCCTGGGCAAGCTCACCCACCCAGCCACCCACCCACTCATAACAGCAGCTCCAGTGAGGCTCAGGTACAGGAACATTTTCCTGAAAACAGTTTGTTTTGTGAACTCTAGGAATTCTAGGGAGCCAGTATCCAGTGAACAAAGAGCTGAGAATATATGTCTCGAGTTGGGGGTATTGCTCTGCTGGTCCCTAGGAGGGCCGGTGCAAGGGATAAGAGGATGTTGTATTTGTGGCATTAATATGTCTGGGAACAAACTGCAAACTGGTCTATGAGGTCTCCCTTCTGGGTGGGCATCTTCCCAGAGGGGAGGCCCTCCCCAGAGAGTTACTCCATGGTAAATCCTTAGTGATTTCATGCAAGACAAAAGTATCACCTGTCCACCAATAGTGGGGGTGTTCATGGTATAGCCTCAGAGTGCCCGAGGATGAATGAGACAAAAAGTGAGAGGAAGCATGATGGATATTTGGGTGAGAAAGGAAGGAAAGGAATAAAAAGGAGAAAGAATAAAGCATCACGGGAGAAGTGTAAATGGGATTTTCTTTGTGCACAAAAACAACAACTGCATGGATATTGGCAGATACAGCATTGCCCTGATTGGGGAAGCCATGCTGAATGACAGTGTGTCCTTGATCCTGACTATTTGCCCATTGGGGTTGGGTCACCACCTTGTCACCTTAATGCACTTGAAGGAGCCATGACAGATTTCCTCCAGGGACACCTGCAGCATTGAACCACAGCTCGGTCCTGACCCTTCTGCTGAGGATACAGGGGTCCTGGGACTTGCCTAGGAACCTTACTCAGCTCATTGAGATTAGAGTGACCAAAGTCGCCCAATGGTTCCTCATTCTCACCCACATCTATGTCATCTGGAACAAAGCTGTTGAAGTAATGAGTAAGGTGCCCATCTGCATAGATTCTGAAGGGGTTGAAGCAAGACTAGAGACTTGGAAGCTTAATTTCTGCTTTTCATAATCTATTTATTAATACTACATTTCCATCATTGCATTTGCTTTAACTGACTTGAAGTTCAGAGATACTCAGTCATCCATTAGCTAGGGAAGCACTAGAGACTAGAGACTCAGGGGATGAGACTCCCATGCCAGTGGCCTTTTTCATGTACCTAAGCCTCAAGGACTTCTTACCAAAGGAGTTTGTAGCCTGAATGAGCTTAGAGACTGGCCTTGGGTCACATAGAAAGAATTCTTGGCTCTCATATCTTTGTGTATCTCCACATACAGATAGGGAGTGAAGCAACCAAACTGGATTTCCATGCTCCTGGTAGCTAGTACCAGATCTGTCCCAAATGGAGAGAAGGAAATGTCCAAGAGAGATGCCCCAGTCTTACTCTGCTTCCAGCACTGTGTTTCCCCTCTCCTTCTTCACATGGGGAAAGCAGAGGGACCATATAAACAAGAAAGCTAATTGGCTAAGCCACGGTCCCCAACATTTTTGGCACCAGGGACCGGTTTCGTGCAAGACAATTTTTCCATGGAGGCAGCGTGGGCGGGGGTTCAGGCGGTAATGCCAGCGATGGGGAGCGGCAGATGAAGCTTCCCTCACTCGCCCGACGCTCACCTCCTGCTGTGCGGCCCGAGGGTTGGGAACCCCTGAACTAAAGAATGGCACAAAATAAATGCCCTGTGTTCACAATCAAAGCTCACAACATGCTATGAACCAAGGGGCCATCATGCACCTTGTACAGAGTTGTGCTTCAGGAGGTTCTGCTGACATTAAACTCAACAGGAATGGAGCTTTCTGGAGGTATACTAAGTCTTACACCTACATCTAATGTCAGGGCTATGAAAACTCATGAATGGCTACACACCTGTTATCCATCACCATCCAGGCTCTCATTGGGAGGAGTCTTTTTCCCTGAGCATTTCTGAGACAAAGGTGATGAGGCTGAGAATACTGCTTGGTTGAAAGAGGAAGAGCTTTCCAAGGTTATCAGGGGCTCCAGGAGCTCGAGGAAAGGCAGAGGGAGATGTGCTCAACAAGCATGTGTCCTTCATGGATGTGCCCAAGAATGCAGGAGGATTTCTGATGGGGTGAGCTGGTGTGTTTGCTGGAGGGACTAAACAACAATCATCACAGTTTTGGGGGCTACACCCTTGGCATAGAGGCTGTAGAACCACTCACTTTGTAATGAACCATATGGGTTTACACAAAGAGCTTCCAGTAGCAACAATTATGGGCCAAAGATTAGAAGATCTTTCCTAAGTATTTCATGGAAATGTATACCTTGCTAAAGAAAAAACACTGCCCATACTACTGCCTGATATGGGGTGTCTTCTCACTCTAGTAAATTGGGTTTTAGAGCCTAATGTAATTCAGTTTTGAAAAGTTAAGCTATGTGATGCTTCTCTCATCTCAGCATTGCTGAACGAATTTATGCTCTTCTATTTATTACATCATTTAATATTTACAACTCTTTGAAGTAATAAGTACTGCTTAACTTCTAAACAGAAGAGTAAATGGAGGCACAGAGAGGTAAATATATATTTAGTGGGCTAGAATAGAAGGAGCCAAGGATGAAGAACCTCCTTTTTACTGTGAGGAGTCATTTAAATGCAAATGATAGAAAAGAAAATTCAACTGTTCTAAACAAAAAAAGTGAATGTATTAACTCTGTGATTGACAAATCTGGAGCTAGGGCTGTATTCAGACCTCAGGGTTGTTCCAGGAGCTCAAATGATATCCTCAGGATTTAGTTTCCCTCTCTCTTGGCTCTATTTTTATGTGCTTTTCTTTTTTTTTTTTGCAGTACGCGGGCCTCTCACTGTTGTGGCCTCTCCCATTGCGGAGCACAGGCTCCGGACGCACAGGCTCAGCGGCCATGGCTCACGGGCCCAGCCGCTCCGCGGCATGTGGGATCTTCCCGGACCGGGGCAAGAACCCGTGTCCCCTGCATCAGCAGGAGGACTGTCAACCACTGCACCACCAGGGAAGCCCCTTATGTGCTTTTCTATCAGCAAGTTCAAAGTGAGATTCTCTTAGTTGCAAGCGCAGCTGAAAATGTGTTGCCTGTTTCACAAGAGTCCCTGCAAAAGTCTTATTTTTCCTTGCTGGGTCACATGCCCATCACTGAATCAAAGTAGTTTCCCTAGAAATGATTTTTGTTTGCTTGATTGGTTTCCACTATATTGCAAGGAGCTATACTCTCTCTTGGTTGCCACAAAATTCTTAATTGATCTGAGTTCAAAACAGACATAAAAACATATAAACAAATCACTCACAATCAGATTCTCTGTTATCTCTCACTCAGTGGAAAATAAATCTCTATAAAACATTAATCCCTTTACAGAAATCATTAAATAGACCATAAAACTAAATTCCCAATCATCGCTGTCACTAATGGGAAATACCTTTTCACCTGCAAACCAAAAAAAATTTTTAACTAAAATTAATAGAGAGGAGGAAAAAATCTAGAGAAATGGAGATTGAACAAAAGTAAACTTGGAGATTGAACAAAAGTAAACTTTGTATTGCTGCTTGAGATTCATCTTTGTAAGGTAAGAAGAGACATAATGGGCTGAAGCTTCCCATGAGGTGCACGTTCCAGGCAATGTAGCCTTGTTGGCTGCATCAGGTGACTCCAGTGCACACCTCAGTGAGCTCCAAAGCTGTTAAAAGATTATTTTTGAAAGAAGGTGTAATCATGATTCTCAAGCAGGTATAAAATGAACACTTGTGAAAGGTTTAACTAATTAATTAATGAGGGAAAAAGAAAGTATTCTGATTGGTTCAAAGGAGAATTCCAAAGACATACATGTACCTAGGCAGACAAGGAATGATGAAATGAATTTAGATATGGATGAAAAACGGGTCTGTTCATAGGGCAATAACCAATTGCATTCCACTGGACACAAGTGCTTTAATACCTATGGACAAGAATCATTTGTATTAGTATCAGTTTGACACAACTTACAGAGCTGTAAAATAGCTCAAAGACCATGAAAATACAAAAATCTGTTGCATCTCTAATAATGAACTATCAGAAAGAGAAATTAAGAAAACAATCCCATTTACAATTGCATCAAAAAGAATAAAATACCTAGGAATAAATTTAACCAAGGAGGTGAAAGACCTGTACACTGAAATCTATAAGACAGTGATGAAAGAAACTGAAGAAGACACAAAGAAATGGAAAGGTATTCCATGTTCATGGATTAGAAGAACTCATACTGTTAAACTGTCCACACTACCCAAGGCAATCTACAGAGTCACTGCAATCCCTATTAAAATTTCAATTGCATTTTTTAACATCTTTATTGGAGTATAATTACTTTACAATGGTGTGTTAGTTTCTGCTTTATAACAAAGTGCATCAGTTATACATATACCTATGTTCCCATATCTCTTCCCTCTTGAGTCTCCCTCCCTCCCACCCACCCTATCCCAGAGAAAAATTGCATTTTTCACAAAAATAGAACAAACAATCCTAAAATTTGTATGGAACCACAAAAGACCCTAAATTGCAAAAACAATCTTGAGAAAGAAGAACAAGGCTGGAGGCATCACACTAGCTGATTTTAAACTATATTGTAAAGTTATAGTAATCAAAACAGTATGGTATTGGCATAAAAACAGATATAGATATAGATAGATACAGATATAGATATATATGGAAGAGAATAGAGAGCCCAGAAATAAACTCATGCACTTATGGTCAATTAATTATGACAAAGAAGCCAAGAATACACAATGGGAAAAGGACAGTCTCTTCAATAAATGGTGCTGAGAAAGCTAGAAAGGCACATGCTAAAGAATGAGACTGGACCATTATTTTACACCATAACAAAAAGCTAACTCAAAATGGATTAAAGACTTGAATGTAAGACCTGAAATCATAAAACTCCTAGAAGAAAACTAACTCAAAATGGATTAAAGACTTGAATGTAAGACCTGAAATCATGAAACTCCTAGAAGAAAACATAGGTAAGCTCTTTGACATCAGTCTTGGCAATGATTTTTTAAAATATGACACCAAAAGCAAAAGCACAAAAGCAAAAATAAACAAGTGGAGCTACATCAAACTAAAAAGTTTCTGCACAGCAAAGGAAACCATCAACAAATGAAAAGTCAACCTTCTGAATGGGGGGAAATATTTGCAAATCATATATTTGATAAGTAATTAATATTCAAAATATATAAATGGGACTTCCCTGGTTGTTAAGACTCTGCACTTCCATTGCAAGGGGTATGGGATTGATCCCTGGTCAGGGAACTAAGGTCCCTCATGCCCCATGGCACAGGCAAAAAAAAAAAAAAAAAGAAAGAAATATATATATATATATATATATATCTCATACAACTCAATAGCAAAAAGAAAAAACAAACCCAATCTGATTTAAAAATGGGCAAAGGGGGCTTCCCTGGTGGCACAGTGGTTGAGAATCTGCCTGCCAATGCAGGGGACACGGGTTCGAGCCCTGGTCTGGGAAGATCCCACATGCGGCGGAGCAACTGGGCCCGTGAACCACAACTACTGAGCCTGCGCGTCTGGAGCCTGTGCTCCACAACAAGAGAGGCCGCGACAGTGAAAGGCCCACGCACCGCGATGAAGAGTGGCCCTCGCTCGCCGCAACTGGAGAAACCCCTTGCACAGAAACGAGGACCCGACACAGCCATAAATAAATAAATAAATAAATAAAATTTAAAAAAAAAAATGGGCAAAGGATCCGAATACATATTCTCTAAAGAAGACATACAGTTCTCCAACAGGTACATGAAAAGGTGCTCAACATCACGAATCATCAGGGAAATGCAAATCAAAACCACAATGTGATCTCACCTCACACCTATTAGAATGGCTACTATGAAAAAGACAAGAAATAACAAACGTTAGCAAGGATGTGGGGAAAAAAAGGAGCCCTCGTGCTCCCCTATGTTCATTGCAGGATTATTTACAGTAACCAAGATATGTAAATGACCTAAGTGCACAGCAACAAATGAAAGGATAAAGAAGATGTGGTGTATATATGAATGAAATACTACTCAGTCATAAACGAAGATGAAATCTTGCCATTTGCAACAATATGGATGGACCTTGAGGGTATTAGGCCAAGTGAAATAAGTCAGATCGAGAAAGGTAAATACCATACAATTTCATCCATATGTGGAACATAAATAAATAAATAAACCAAACAAACAAAAGAAACACTTAGATACTGAGAATAGATTAGTGGTTACCAGAGGGGAAGGGAGTGGGGGGAAGGCAAAATGGGTAAAGAGAGTCAACTGTATCATGATAGATAGAAGCTAAAGTTTTGCCGATGAGCACACTGTAGTGTATACAGAAGTCAAAATATAATGTTGTACACATGAAACTTACATAATGTTATAAGCCAATGTTACTGATAATAAATAAATATAAAAATTGTTTAGGGCTTGCCTGGTGGCGCAGTGGTTGAGAGTCCGCCTGCTGATGCAGGGGACACGGGTTCGTGCCCTGGTCTGGGAAGATCCCACATGCCATGGAGCGGCTGGGCCCGTGAGCCATGGCCACTGAGCCTGTGCATCCAGAGCCTGTGCTCCACAATGGGAGAAGCCACAACAGTGAGAGGCCCGCGTACAGCAAAAAAAAAAAAAAAAAATTGTTTATAAAAGAATAACAGGGAGAAAGAATTGAAATGAAAAAAGAAGTTATTAAAGAAATAGCAAAAGAAAGTCCCCCAGAACTGAAAGACACATGTCTCTAGACTGAAAAGGTGGAGCCTATTCTACAAATTTCTAACAGGGGAAAACAGGTTACATGACCATCAGCCTTCTCAGAAGCAGCACTAGAATTTAATGGAGAAATGCCTTCAAAATTGTGATACAGAAATAGTTTCAACCTAAAATTTTATACCCAACCAATATATCCTATTTCAGTTATTATAAGACCTAGTTTTTTCACATACAAAAATCTTTAAAATTGGAATGCACCTTGCAACCACTGTCAGCCAGGTGGCAGCAAGACCTGGTTGTGTTCCTTTGATACATTCTGATAAAATTAATACAGGGCCAACATCAAAGCATCAAGAGTGAGAGTAAAATAAAGACATTTTCAGACCTAGCCAGATTTGACTTACTTTCAATACACTGTATCTAGGGCTGCAATAACAAATTACCAAAAACTAGGTGACTCACTACAACAGAAAATTATTCTCTTCCAGTTCTGGAGGCTAGAAGTCCAAAAATCAAGGTGTCAACAAGATTGGTTTCTTCTTGAGGGCTCAGAAGGAAAATCTATTCAATGCCTCACTTCTAGACTGAGGCTCTTGCTAACAATTCTTGGCATTCTCGGTTTCTGGCAGCATAATTTCAATCTCTGCCTTCATTGTCATATGGCATCCTTCTTGTGTATCTGTCTGTGTCTCCTCTCTTCTTACAAGGACACCAGCCATTTTGGATTAGGGGCCACCCTAATGACTTCATCTTAACTTGGCTACATCTGCAAAGACCCTATTTTCAAATCAGCCCACATTCACAGGTATCACTTAGAAATTAAGCATATCTTTTGGGCGAACACAATTCAACCCACTACACTTTCTAAAGCCTTTATGAAAGATATGTTCCAAAAAAGAATCAATGAACCAAAAACAAGGAAGACAAAAGATCTAGGAGATCAGGGATTCCTGGTAATATAAAGCCCCAGGATGACAACTAAAGCATGTGTCCAGGATGACAGCTGGGTGGAAGAACTAAAAAGCAACCAATCCAGTTTAGAGGATGGAGAGGTTTGAGAAGAAGTAAGGGAAACTCAAGGATCACTTGATATACTTAAGCATGTGGGAAAAAAAATCTTTTGAGAGACATAAAATATATCTAAAGGGGAAATGTAAGGATAAGCACACAAAAATATGCAAGTTTTTAGAAGTGGCAATTAACTCTAGGAAAAATAAAGTGTTACAGAAAAAGGGAGAAATAGTAATTTTAAAATACTTGGTTCTGCCATGAATAATATTTACATAATCATAATAATATAAGCACTGAATTCTGATTTAATCCAGAAATTCTTTGGAAGAATGGAGAACAGAAAGGGAGTGACCTTTTTTTTGCTTTTTGTTTTTTGTTTTTTGCAGTATGCGGGCCTCTCTCTGTTGTGGCCTCTCCCGTTGCGGAGCACAGGCTCTGGACGCACAGGCTCAGCGGCCATGGCTCACGGGCCTAGCCGCTCCGCGGCATGTGTGATCTTCCAGGACCGGGGCACGAACCTGTGTCCCCTGCATCGGCAGGCGGACTCTCAACCACTGCGCCACCAGGGAAGCCCGGGAGTGACATTTAAGAGGGTGAAATTCTCATCTATCCTAACAGGAAATCAATAGATAATGCCAAGATGAAAATAAATCATTATAAGCATAATCTTAAGAACTACATAAATCAGGGTTCGAGCCCTGGCCCGGGAGGATCCCACATGCCATGGAGCAACTGGGCCCGTGCACCACAACTGCTGAGCCTGCGCTCTGGAGCCCGTGAGCCACAACGACTGAGTCCATGCGCCACAGCTGCTGAGGTCCTTGCACCTGGAGCCCATGCTCTGCAACAAAAGAGGCCACCGCAGTGAGAGGTCCGCACACTGCAACGGAGTAGCCCCTCTCACCGCAACTAGAGAGAAAGCCCACGCGCAGCAACGAAGACCCAACACAGCCCAAAAAAAAAAAAACTGGAAAAAAAAAAAAAGAATTACATAAATCAGTACAAAACGAAGTAACTAAGATGGTTAAAATGTTTGCCTCTAGAGTGTGACTGGTGAAAGATATTACCATATGCAGTTATAATACCTTTGGTAGTATTTGATTTTTTCAACTTTTATTAAAAATACTTTTAAAGGGGCTTGCCTGGTAGTCAGTGGTTAAGAATCCGCCTGCCAATGCAGGGGACATGGGTTCAATCCCTGATCCGGGAAGATCCCACATGCCACAGAGCAGCTAAGCCCATGCCCCACAACTACTGAGCCTGCCCTCCAGAGCCCATGAGCCACAACTACTGAGCCCACGTGCCACAGCTACTGAAGCCCACGCACCTAGAGCCCATGCTCTGCAACAAGAGAAGCCACCACAATGAGAAGCCCATACACCGCATCAAAGAATAGCCCCTGCTCACTGCAACTAGAGAAAACCAGGACACAGCAACAAAGACCCAGTGCAGCCAAAAATAAATAAATAAATATTTTTAAAATGATTTTAAAGCATTTTTAAAGGAAAAGATTAATAAGAGGGAAAAATTGTGCTCTGTGTGAAACCTAGCCCAGCTCCCTCAGAGAATTATTTCTTCCTTCACTGAACCCCAATAAGACTTTATACGCTGTGCCATGATAGCCCTTCTCACATTGTACAGCCATTACAGCCATTTAATCCCTATGCCCCTCTGTGCTGACTCCTTCTTCCTGTCTCCTCTAGCCCACCACCATTTATGAGTTGCTCCAGTCACAGCAGAAACAATTCATTTGCAGTTTTGCCTCCTCCACTCTTGACTGTGAGATTCTGGAATTTCTTATTCACGTCTTTCTCAGTGGCTAGTTCAAACCAAAAAACATAGTAGGTGCTCAGTGACTGTTTATTGAATAAATAAATCTGATAAAATATTGAATGAATAAATGAATCTCTGTTTCTGAGAATCTCAATAGAGCCTACAAATGTATTTTCCATCCATTAAATATTCATAGAGAAGACAGCAAAGTTTCCCGTAAGAACTGTCATCTGTTCTTTAGGAAAAGTTTTAGTTGTCTTATTACAATGTAAAAAAACAACATTGTTAAATGTAAGGTGACTGAGAATTCCACATACCCATCAGTGTCAAAAATGTGAGATGTTTAAGAGGTGCAGGCTCCCAAACTCATTATGACCGAAAATCAGCTTTAAACGGTACACCAACTATATGTAACGGTAATTGTTACAAGACCCCCTTCAAGTGGTGAGACCACCTTATCAGAGAGGCATCTCCTGAGCACCCTCATTAAAACTGTCACCCTCACCCACCTCATCACCACTACTGGAACTCCCTGTCCCTTCCACCTCTACTTTTCCCTCTAGCATTTTCCTACAACCAGGGAAGCTCACCTGAGCTTTGGTGTCCAGAGTCTTTATTAGGGCACCATGGTCAACACAAAAACTTTCTTGGATGATGGGCATATTTTGTCTTGACACAGGTAATGGCTACATGAGTGTATATACACTTGTCAAAAACCTTGAGCTGGACACTTAAAAATTTGTGCATTTTACTGTATATAGATTACACTTCAGTAAAGTTCTCTTAGCATTAAAAAATTAAAGAGTGCAAATGACAAAATTTGTGCAATTTTCTGTGTTATATGATGCAATAAAACATTTTTTTAAAAAGATGCTCACACTACTATATTTAAAATAGATAACCAGGGCTTCCCTGGTGGCGCAGTGGTTGAGAGTCAGCCTGCCGATGCAGGGGACACGGGTTCGTGCCCCGGTCCGGGAAGATCTCACATGCCGCGGAGCGGCTGGGCCCATGAGCCATGGCTGCTGAGCCTGCGCATCCAGAGCCTGTGCTCTGCAACGGGAGAGGCCACAACAGTGAGAGGCCTGCGTACCACAAAAATAAAAAAAAGATAACCAACAAGGTCCTACCGTATAGCACAGAGAACTCTGCTCAATATTCTGTAATAACCTAAATGGGAAAATAATTTGAAAAAGAATAGATATATGTATATGTATAACTGAACCACTTTGCTGTACACCTGAAACTAACACAACATTGTAAATCAACTATAGTCCAATATAAAATAAAAATTAAAGAAAAAAAGATGCTCCTCATGAATCTCCAACTATGAGTAGCTACTGTGGACTGAATTCTTGTGTTCCCTCAAAATTCGTATGTTGAACTCCTAACCCCAGTGTGGATGTATTTGGAGATGGGGCCTATAAAGAAGTAATTAAGGTTAAATGAGGCCTTAAGGGTGGGGTCCTGGTCTAATAGGATTAGTGTCTTTATAAGAAGAGACACCAGAAAGCTCTCTCTCTCTCTACACAAAGACAAGGTCACGTGAGCACACAGTAAGAAGACAGTGGTCTGCAAGCCAAGAGTCCTCAAAATGAAACCCACATTGCCAGTACCTTGATCTTGGATTTCCCAGCCCCCAGAACCATGAGAAATAAATTTCTGTTGTTTAAGACACTCAGTCTGTAGTATCTTGGTATGGCAGCCTGAGCAGACTAATGCAGTACTGTAATTACAACAGCCCCAGCTACTGCATCCTGAGATCCATCAATCACCATGTTGGAGCTGAGGCCACTCTTCCCACCAGCCACTCTGCGCCAATCATTGAATGTGACAGGAATACAAAGGCACGCCTGTTCCTGGGAGAGGTAGAACTCCTTTGATGGGGCACTTTGGCTCTAGACTCCCCATCAGACTTACCCAAATTTCTTAGAATGCACCACAGTCTCACACTTCTCCTTCCCTCTCTTCTCCACAGCAATCACACCTGCACTGCAGTCTGACAGCATTCCCAACCTCCTCCAGCTCCTTCCTCACTTTCCCTCATAGATGTTTTCCCCAGCAAACCTTTGGCATGTGTAACACCATCATGGTATCTGCTTCTCAGAAGACCCAAACTAACATAACTCCTTAGAAAAAGGAAAGGAGATCAAGTCAACAAGTTCATTAATCAACTATGCTCCAATATAAAACAAAAATTAAAAAATAAAATAAAATAGATGTTTATTCTCTGACTGTATCACTAGAAAGCCCTATTACGTTTCCCTAGTCCATTCACTCGCTCATTCGAATTCACTCATTTTCCTTTAACCTCAAACCTCCAATACCTCCTCCCAATCTTCCCTCACAGCTGAAGACATTGCTACTCTCCTGAGAAAACAGAAGCAATCAGCAGAGAACTTCCACATATTCCTATCATCACAAATTGATACACCTACCAGCAACATGCACATATGCTCTGCCCTCCTGTTACTGTATGGACTGCCCACGCTCATAGCGAAAGCCAAGCATGCACCCTCCACCAGCCCCCATTCTCACCTTTTCAAGGCTGTAACATCTTTGTTCTCTCCTACAGCATCAGCTTCCCCATCACCCCTGGATCATTCTCTTCCACACACAGGCATGCTATTGTTTTCCCAATCTTTAAAAACAACCAAAATACAACCCCAACCCCATCCATGACAACAACAACAAAACTTTTACTCTTCCCACCCCAGAAACTGCCCCATATCTCTGCTTCCCTTCACAGCAACGTATGGCCTCAGAAGTACTGCCTGTATTCATTGTCTCGAATTCCTCTCCTTCCATCCTCTCTCCAGTGAGACTTTCCCCACATCGCCACCAAAATTGCTCTTGTCAAGGTCAACAATGACTACAGCATTCCTAAATCTAAGGTTAATTCTTAATCCTCATCCTATTTGACCCATCGGCAGCATTCGACCCCGTTGAATGCTCCCTCCTCCCTGACATACGTTTTTCCCCTTGAATTCCAGGCTCCCACACACTCCTGGTTTCTGTCCTAACTCCCTGGTTGCTCCTCAGCCTCCACTGATGTGTCCTCTTCTTTCCCCTGTGGAGCACCACAGGACCCGGCTTGGGCCTGTTCTCTTCTCCATCGATGCTCACTCTCTTGGTGATCTCACCCAGTCTCACAGCTTTAAGTAACATCTATAACCCGACTATTCTCAGATTTGCATCAGCACCCTGAACCTCTCCCTTGAACTCCAGACTCATATCCACTAACCGGCCCCACATATCCACTTCAGTGTCTAAAAGAAAGTTGAAACTGAGCATCTCAAAAAACCAAATGGGGCTTCCCTGGTGGCGCAGTGGTTGACAGTCCGTCTGCCGAGGCAGGGGACACGGGTTCGTGCCCCGGCCCAGGAAGATCCCACATGCCGCCGAGCGACTGGGCCTGTGAGCCATGGCCACTGAGCCTGCGCGTCCGGAGCCTGTGCTCCGCAACGGGAGAGGCCACAACAGTGAGAGGCCCGTGAACCGCAAAAAAAAAAAAAAAAAAAAAAAAAAAACTTCTGGGGCTGGTGAAAATTTTAAGAGATAGATCTTTGGCTATATTTTCAACCTCTTCAACTTTATCTATTCAGATTTTATAGTGCGTGAGTCGATTTTGTTTAATTTTTTAGAAAAATTGTCTGAATGCTTAAATTTATTGTACAAAATAGTATATTAATGTAGGAGATTGATAGATATAAACTGAATGAAGGAATTAATTACATAATCTTTTTAATGTTCTCCAAATCTGTGGTCAGATTTTCTTTCTTATTCCCAAGGCTGTTTATACAAGAGCTTTTTTCTTGATTAGATATGCCAAAATTTTACCCATTTTATTATTTTTCTGAAAGAAAGAATATTTGTTATCTTATAAGAGAAAGAGGCAACATTATTATTATTTACAAGTGAATAGATTTTTCTTGGGTAATTTTACTCTCATTTCTAATTTTTTATATCATAACTAGTAAATATAGACTGAATAATTTGATTTCTTGGAATATATGTTGAGATATGTTTTTTTTTTTTCTAATGGATGGTGAATATTTGTGATTGCCCCATCTGAGTTTTTTTAAATGTTTTTTGCAGTGTTGTGGATACAAAACCTTATAAACATAGAAATATACATATATAAATACATATATACATAGCTTGTTAGCTGTTACTAAAAGCCCTCAAATCTTAATTATTTGTTTACACAATCTGCTAATTTCTGAAGTTTTTGCTCCTATAGTGTGAATCATTACTTTTGGTAACAAAGTTTTCAGGAGTATCGAGTGTTGGTGAGTTGTACATGTTATCAATATTAAATATTTTTATTTGATTCATTTGTTGTTTTTTGGCCTTGGATTCCATTTTAACTGCTATTACTATTATAACATTTGCTTTTTTTTTTTTTGCAGTACGCGGGCCTCTCACTGTTGTGGCCTCTCCCGTTGCGGAGCACGGGCTGCAGACGCGCAGGCGCAGCGGCCATGGCTCACGGGCCCAGCCGCTCCGCGGCATGTGGGATCCTCCCGGACCGGGGCACGAACCCGTGTCCCCTACATCAGCAGGCGGACTCTCAACCACTGCGCCACCAGGGAAGCCCAACATTTGCTTTTTTTTAGCTTGTACTTTTCTAGTATATTTTCCCTTTATATGTTATTTTATATGTTATTTTACTTAAGGCATGCCTTTTGTTAACAGCATACAACTATATTTCATTTTATTTTACTTTTTATCCTGTCCAAGAGTCAGTTTTTGTGATTACTGATATATTTGGATTTACTCCTGATTCTTTGTAAGCATTTTAATTATGTACCTTTCAAAGTTTCCTTTTGATTTTTATTTCCACAGGTGTAAGTTCTTCTGTTCACTTGAGTCATCGTATCTCTTTCACAGCATTTGTTTTCTCTAAATATTTGATGATCCCGCACTGTGGGCTCAGCTTTGAATTTGAGATTCTCTCCCACATGTGGATATTTTCTGACTTCCTCAGTCTGCTTCTGATGACTATGAGAGACAAGCAGGACAAACTACTAGTTAGGATCTAAGAACAGTGTACTGTCTGGAATAAGGGCTTCCATTCCTGCCAGGTGCTGCCAGCCTTCCAGAGCACAATGCTGATTCTCTTGACCAAATACCCACAGTTGTGGGTACAGCCTGTGGACAAGTCCCTCTGCTGCTGAGCACTTAGCACAGCTGTCTTGGTAAATGTCAACCCTCTTTACCACCAGAACATTGTTCCGCAACCAGTCACTCTACAATCACACCAGGGATATCTCCTCTTCTACCTTCAGGACTTTGGTATCTCCGTTTCTGTTCTCTCCTCTTACAGTCCTCTCCTCCTGGGCCTATTTCGCATCTGCCTTACTCTTGCCTAGAGTTTAGTGATAACTGGAAGGATCACTGTTCTCTGCATTCTCATTCAAATAAACCAACCTACAAAAGACACAGTGAGAAACTGCGGAAACTGAAGTATAAACTGGTATTAGATCAATGGTTCCTCAGCTGGGAGTGAATTTTCAGCCCAGTCTGCAGACATTTTTAATTGTCACAGTGGGTGGAATGCTACTAACATCTACTGGTAGAGACCAGAAATGCTCCTAAACGTCCTGAGATGCACAGAACAGCCTCCCTCAAAACAGAGGATTATCGTGTCCAAAATTTCAGTAGTGCCAAAGTTGAGAAACCCTGTATTAGATGATAATAAAGAACTATTAATTTTATAAGGTATGATAACAGCACAGTGATCAGTTTTTGGTTTTTTTTTTTTTCAAGTCCTTATTGGTTAGAGCTGCATACTTAAGCAGGTGAAAGAGTGAAAAAAACATAAGATTTTGAGATTTGGTCTAGAATTATTTTTTTAAAAATAGAGGTAGGGTAGGGACTTCCCTGTTGGCACAGTGGTTAAGAATCTGCCTGACAATGCAGGACACGGGTTCAACCCCTGGTCCGGGAAGATCTCACATGCCACATGAAACTAAGCCCGTGAGCCACAACTACGGAGCCTGTGCTCTAGAGCCTGTGAGCCACGACTACGGAGCCCACGTGCCACAACTACTGAAGCCCGTGCGCCTAGAGCCCATGCTCCGCAACAAGAGAAGCCACCGAAATGAGAAGCCTGCACACCACAATGAAGAGTAGCTCCCGCTCGCTGCAACTAGAGAAAGCCCACGCACAGCAACAAAGACCCAATGCAGCCAAAAATAAATAAATAAATAAATTTATTTTAAAAAAAATAGAGGTAGGGTAAATTAAATAAGATGGAAAAAATGTTAATTTTTGAAGCTGGGTAATGGTTACATAGGCGTTCAGTAGCCTCAACTTTTACATTTGAAAATATCTGTAATTTAAAGCTAAAATATTTTAATTAAATTCAAAGACATTTTATGACATTTTATACTCCATTTATTCTTAATAATATAAAAGAAGTATTATTTAAATTTCAATAATTTTATAAAAAGCATGGATTGGGGGATCAGATAGACCTTGAATGGAGTTCCTCTCTGCCACCTAATAGCTGAACAGAAAATGGAGAGTGTTTTGAGTGAAAGGAAGGTATACCAAAAAAGGTATGTCAGCAGACAGGTGAGGACACAAGCCTACCCAGGGGAGCTGGTGTGTTGCCTAGTTGGAAATAAGACTAGATGAGGCAGGCCCAGACTATGGAGATGCTTAAAAGTCAGGCAGAGAAGTGAAAGTTTGTTAAGATAGAAAATAAGGCATTGTTTAAGGGGCATATTAATTTGGGGGAAGAAGTCAAAATGAGTTGCCTGGAAAAAAATCAATACAAAAAAATTCTCCTGTTAGATCAAAGTTAACAATTAAAATTGTATTGAAATGGAATGTTTATGTTTGTTGTTTGTTTGTTTTAATGCTGCTAACACAATTCTTCCTGGAATACTGAAGGCAACAGGGGAAACTGAAGATGATGTAGATGAGATCCAGAGACAAGCGGAGGGACCGGCTTTTGCTGTGAGGACACGAAATGAAGGCGGGTCCAAGTGTAGGTCAGTTTGTGGGTTTTGAGAATGGGGAGGATAAGAGGCTTTGAGTCTGAGGGTGAGGCACCAGCTGAGGGTGATGATGGAAAAGGGTCATAGGACGTTTCAAGAGAAAAAAAGAAATAATATCAGGAAGAAGGAAACACAGTTAGGTTAATGCCAATTTGAGGCTTAAGATCATGCATTTCCAGTGAACCCAGTCCACATGCTCATGTGACTTTGTCCAACAGCATTGAACCGCTCAAATGGAGGCCCAGAGAAGACAGAGGGTAGGGTTCTTCCAAGGTTGGAGATTTGTCAGGTGAGTATGACAGACAGGGAAGGGGGAAGAAATTTGACAGTATTTGCAAAGGACCAATTATTCCTGGAATCATGGAATCTACCTGGAGAAGAAGGAAATAAAATGAGGGGAAAGTGATGGTATCAATGAACTGGCTGTCAAACTAATGTCAAAGGATTATGTTCTTGGGTACCCGAGCAAGCAAACTGGAAGGACAGG
The DNA here is from genome assembly GCF_005190385.1 of Monodon monoceros. Classification (NCBI taxonomy): domain Eukaryota; kingdom Metazoa; phylum Chordata; class Mammalia; order Artiodactyla; family Monodontidae; genus Monodon; species Monodon monoceros. The sequence goes on from NW_021703782.1 coordinate 70,488,812, forward strand.
AGGCGGTAGTCAGAGAGCAGGATATCTGAAGCTGAGACTTCAGATGGAGTCGTTTCTGGCAATGACTAGGTCCAAGGTGTGACAGTGGGACTAAGTAGCTGGATTGGAATGAAGTTACTAATCATTAAGGTCGATGATCACAAGAGACCCAGGGTTCCCCCTGACAGCCTGTCCTTCTTAATTAATTATCTTTGATGGGAGAAAAAGCAGCTATGACCCATGCTGGGCATAGCAAGAACCATGAAACCTCTTCTTGGTTCTTACACCCTGTGATGCTCCACAATCCCTTTACTAAAAGCGAATGGGTATTTATATATTAGGACATGATATGACACCCCTATGGTATATGAATGCATGACAAGTCTCATTTAATCCAGGATGCTAGGTTTAGGGGGCGTACTGAGGTGTGGCAGTGGGAACTGGGGGAGTGAGAAGGTGGCGTGGGGCCCTTCTGGGGCAGGGGTGAGAGAGTTTAAAAAACAAATGGATGAATGAGGGAAATGAGGGCTGCTTTTTAAACGTTCTCTTAAGGTCAGCCCTGGCTAATTTTTACCTATTGCACATTGAATCTGGCATGCATCAAAGAGATTATAATATAAAATTAGTCAGATAAATTTGATTTTATCACAATCAGTTCTTTTAATAAGACCACAAAGAACCTCATCTATTTCAGAAAGGATTACTCAAAAGGTTAACATCTCTTTTTGTACCAACAATAGCTCAAAACAGAATCTGACTTCAAGCTAGATGAGGATAGATTCTTTTTGTTACTCAGTGGCTGTCCAATAACAGAAAGGTCAGTATGTACTTGTTAAATTATGAAGAACAAAAGTAGCCTTCTGCCTTCCTCTGGCTGTTCAGGGCAGATACAACCATACCTAAATCAGAAGTGCTCACTCAGTCATGTGAGTGTATTAGGCCATCAATAATTTCTATCCTTTTCCACACTTTTTTACTGTTTGGCTCAGTGCCTGCCTCTGGGGAAAAGCAAAGGGAAAAAGATTAACTTAAAGTCCACTACATTGCCCTTCACTGATTTATCCAACAAATATTTATTGAGAATTTCCTATGAGCTGGGCATTTTGCAGGCACTCTGAATAGAGACTAGAGACAGTTCTAGCCTTCAAGAGATTACAATCTACTGAAGATGGCGAAACAGGTACTTTCAAAACTGAGGAGATCTAATTACTAAGATTCATTCGCTTCTTCCATAATTTTGTAAGCTATGTGCCAAGTACATTTTTAAGCCCTAGGAATAAATACAGATATACAGATATAGTCCCTGTCTTGATTGAGTCATTATAGGAGCAAAGAGGAGGTAAACCTGCTAGGGTAATCAGGGAAGTCTCCCTGGAGGAGCTGCCCTTCTGTTGAATCTTGAATATAGACCAGAAGCCTCAAGCAAAGAAGCATGGGAAAACAATCTGAGCAAAGCATCAGAATCAAGAAATCACAACTCATTTAAGAAACTGCGATATGGGCTTCCCTGGTGGCGCAGTGGTTGAGAATCTGCCTGCCAATGCAGGGGACACGGGTTCGAACCCTGGTCTGGGAGGATCCCACATGCCGCGGAGCAACTAGGCCCATGAGCCACAGCTACTGAGCCTGCGCGTCTGGAGCCTGTGCTCCGCAACGGGAGAGGCCACGATGGTGAGAGGCCCGCGCACCGCAATGAAGAGTGGCCCCCGCTCGCCGCAACTAGAGAAAGCCCTCGCACAGAAACGAAGACCCAACACAGCCAAAAATAAAAAAATTAAAAAGAAAAAACTGCAATAAATTAGAATGGTCGGAGCTAATGCCTGGGTGTGAGGGAGCAGTGAGAGATGAGGCATGTACATCATGTTTAAAAATTTAAACTTACTCTGGAGATGATGGTAAGCTATTTAAGGATGTTTAAGGATTTTTTTGAGCAGGGAAATAACATGATTGGGCTGCATTTTGGATAGATCATTCTGTAGCAATATGGAAGCAAGAATTCTCTTGCTTTATGTCAGGCAAAACTGGAAGCCACGAGTATAATGAGCAGCTCAGTGCAATGATCCTGACAAGAAATAATAAGGATCTGAATCAAGACAACAGCACTGAGGATAAAAATATGATATAGAGTGAACTTGAGAAATGTTTAGTAAGAATAGACAGGATTTGGATGGGTGATTAGAGGAGAAATGAAAGGATTAGAGGAATCAAGGATGACTTTCAGGTGTCTGTTTTGTGCTACATTGTGGCATCGTTAGCTGATATAACAACAGGAAAAGAAACATGCTTCAAGGTGGATGTGGTTCTCGAGTTAGATGCACCGTGATGCAGTTTCTGCCCCAAGGGAAAAAGTGCGATAGAGCAGGCTAGGCTAAACATACAAGTTAAATACATAGGAGAGAGACCTAATCAAAATTTAAAACTTCTGCTCCACCAAAGACTCTGTGAAGAGTATGAAAAAACAGGCCTTGTATCTAGAATATACAAAGAACTCTCATAATTTAGTAGTCAACAAACAAACAATCCAAATAGAGACTGGGCAAGATACTTTATCAAAGACAGGAAAAGATACTTCACCAAAGAGGATATATGGCAAATAAGCACATGAAAAGTTGTTCAACATCATTAACCATGTTAACAAAAATTAAAGAGAAATGAAAATTAAGACCACAATAAGATATCACCACACACGTAATAAAATGGCTAAAATAAAAAATAGTACTGGGACTTCCCTGGTGGCACAGTAGTTAAGAATCTGCCTGCCAATGCAGGGGACATAAGTTCCATCCCTGGTCCGGGAAGATCCCACATGCCGTGGAGCAACTAAGCCTGTACACCACAACTACTGAGCCTGCACTCTACAGCCCGTGAGCCACAACTACTGAGCCCATATGCCACAACTACTGAAGCCTGCACACCTAGAGCCTGTGCTCCGCAACAAGAGAAGCCACCGCAATGAGAAGCCCGCGCACCGCAACGAAAAGCAGCCCCCGCTCGCCGCAACTAGAGAAAGTCCGCGAGCATCAACGAAGACCCAACACAGCCAAAAATAAATAAAATTTTTTAAAAAATAAAAATGTGTCTTTTAAAAAAAATAAAACAAACCAAAAAAAAATAGAAGTAACACCAAATGCTGGCCAGGATGCAGAGAAACTGGATCGCTCATCCTTTGCTGTGGGAATGTGAAGTGGTACAGCCACTCTGGGAAATAGTTTAGCAGTTTCTTAACAAAACTACCTTAGACTTACCATTCAACCCAGCAATTGAATACTTGGGCATTTATCCCAGAGAAATAAAAACTTATGTTTACACAGAAGTTACAAAACCACATTACAAAACCATGAATGTTTATAGCAGCTTTATTTGTAATAGCCTAGAAAACTGGAAAAACAAAAAAAAAAACAGATGTCCTTCAAAGGGTAAACGGTTAAACAAACTGGCATTTCCACACCATGGAATACTATTCAGCAAACAAAACAACTATTGACACAAGAAACTGGGATGGATTTCATAGAAATTATGTTCAGTGAGAAAAAGCCAGGTGGCTACACACTATATTATTAACATATTATTACCTTTCTTGAATGTTATATATATATATATGCACATACACACACACATACAAATGAGTGCATGTGAAAGTGGTGAGATTTGAATGAGTTCTATGGATTGTACCAATGTCGATAAGTTTTTACTTTATTTTGTTTTTATTTTATTATTTTATTACCATTATATAAGATGTTACCATGGGAGAAAACTAGATGAAGGGTACACGGACCCCACTTTACATTTTTTCAAACTTCACTAAGTTTCAAACACACTGGCTGCCTGACATTCCTGAAGAACAGCGGAAGGGCTTTCTGGACTCGAGGCACTGAATACATCACTTCAATAAGTGAAGGAACAGATGAACAAATGGATGAAGTAAACAAAGTTCATGATGCGTCCTCCTCCCCACCATTACCACCAGTTCCAAGTCAGGCATCGTGGTCCTGACCTTTGTCTGCTACCCATTCTTTACAAATCCATGGTCAACAGAAGGATAAAGAATAGGGAGTGTTCATCTATGGCCACACTTACCATACAGCCCAGTTAGTCAACACACAAGTCCTCATTCAAATATTGCGAAAACTCATCAGATGACACGGTTTGGGGGAGACACGGGTGTGACCCTCAGTCCAGAGACATTCTTCCCCAGGGGCCCTAATTCCACCAATAAAAACTGCTGTGCAGGCATGTTCTAGACGATTCTCCTCCAGTCAGCAATTCTTTGCAAGAAGGAAGCCCTAAGTTCTGTTGACTGAAGAACTTCCCGGGGTTGCAACTTCCTAGTTAGAGCAGTTTTGGAAATGGAGGCTTTAAGTGATTGTGAGCCAGCCTGCCCTCTGCTCACATATTGGCTTTTTGGAGCTGCTCTGAGGAGGGTTTGCAGTGGAGTAGGCCTTTTCCTTGTAACCTGAGAGCTTGGCTAATGACCGTCACGTGTTTCTCTGATTGAGAACAGCAACCTAGCAGAGCCTTTCAAGGATAGCTTGCACATTAAAAATTGATGTGACACTTTAATGTTTAATATTTAAACAAAACGCTTAGTGTTTACCAGTACTGCACACTTCCGTATGTATCGAATGTGGGGGAAAGTCTGTTGGGCTGGGGGAGCATTACTAAGAAAACTGTTTAATATTCATGGTATATATTCCTAAAAAGTCAATTTGGGGTTTTTAGCTTATGGTTTTTCTGGAATAATGTTTTTTTCTTCAGTCTACAGACAATATTTAGGTTGGAAGGATAGTCGACTGCCATCTCTTCCAATGGACACAAGCACTGGAAAACCCCCAAATCTTGGCTTCTACACCGGCCATTCTCAACCTTTATTTCTGCAAGACATTGAGGGTTGCCACTAGCAACCTAGCAATACAAAATTTTGTATTTTGTCATAAATACAAAATCCCATTGTTTAAAAAATGCATGTACGTTAAACAGGGTTTTTCTAAGGGAGGGAATAAAAGGTGACTGGCAAAAACAAACACAGGCCAAAATGTCAAAGAGTAGGGAATGGGCATCTATATATAACAAGCCAGGAATAAGAAAAACAAAACCAAAAGCAAACAGAATGATGAAAGTTTCCTGCAATTAAATAGTCCAGCTATATTCTGGTGGTATTTGTACAGGTAAAATATTAAGTGTAGTCTGTAAAGTAATGAGGCTCATTCCATAAGCCACACATAAGGACCAGTCTCAATACATTCTCCTGGCACCTTCTAGGTGCAACAGTGAATGACCTCCAATGTCCCTCACTTCCACTCATCACTCTGACACCTTTGCTCAAGAGTCAAAATCCCAGGAGAAAGGGCCTGATAGGTCAAGCTTAAGTCATCCATCGCCAATTACCCAGGTGAATTGCCTGCCCTTCTTGTACTGCAGGAGGGGAGAAAAAGGCTCATTCATTTAGTTACTATCATTTTTTGAGTTTGTACTATAGGCTAGGCACTATTCTGGGCACTAGGGAGACAGCTGTGAACAAAGGAGATGAAGTCTCTGCTCTCATGGTGCTTACATTCTAGACCATTTGGAGAAACATCACTCCAGGCAAGGAGAACAGCAATGGCAAAGGCTCAGAAGCTGGAATGAGCTTGGCAAGTTAGAGGAACTGGAGCAGTGAAAGCAATGGGGAGAAAGCAGCATTAGAGTAATGTTTTTCTCTCCTGATGCTTCCTTCCAGGTAGCAGGAGCTCCACCAGCACCGCACCCCTAGTTGTCAGACTTATTCGCCCGTTCACAGCGGAGGAGAAATTCCCCAGTGGGAAACAGATGCTCTTAAAGAAGGGAGCAGCCTTCTCATGAACAAATGTCTACTAGAGTTTTCATCCCATCTAGCTTGGTGTGTAACCTTCAGAATCCGGAAGGGATTCAGTATTTAAATGGTCAAAACAATTTTTCTGTACTACTCTTATTTAAGCAAACTTATTTTCTTAATTGTTCTAGCAGATTAATTGTGCTAAAGAGTTTCCCAAAGGCTGGAGGTGGGGCAGAAGAACTGAAAGAGATGCCTCTGAGGCACTCCAGCCTTTTTGAGTATACTGAAGCAGCCTTCCCAAGGCTGTGAGCAAGGGAGCAGAGCAGATGTCTCCAGGCAAGAACAGAACTAGAAAAACAAAGAGAACTCCTCAAAGACTCAAAAAGCTGACAGCCAACCTATAAAGCACAGAAAATTCTCCCACAAGTCAAAAATCAGATAGTTCACCTATAAAGTAAAAAGAGATTCCTGGGGCTTCCCTGGTGGCGCAGTGGTTGAGAGTCCGCCTGCCGATGCAGGGGACACAGGTTCGTGCCCCGGTCTAGGAAGATCCCATATGCCGCAGAGCGGCTGGGCCCGTGAGCCATGGCCACAGAGCCTGCGCGTCCGGAGGCTGTGCTCCGCAGCTGGAGAGGCCACAACAGTGAGAGGCCCGCGTACTGCAAAAAAAATAAAATAAAATAAAAGAGATTCCTGGAATCTCACCAGCGTTCAGTCCTAATCCTCACTGAAGAAAAAGTCCTAGTTCTACCTTCAAAATACCTGAGCCAGTGGAGAACTGAATCAAACTAAAGCTGCAGCAAAGCCCAGACCCCATTGATTTACAAACTCGTGCTCTCTACTTAGCTGCCTGAAAGAAGAATGGGTATATTCTTTTATGGGAGGAAATGTTCTTGATCTCAATCTCTACTATTATTTTAAAGAAAATGGCTGGTATACAATCAAAACTTACAAGCAACATGAAGTAGAAAGAAAATGTGACGCATGAGAGATCAAGAGAGAAAACCATCATTGGAAATCGACCCAGATGGAGGAATTACTAGGCAGGGACTTTAAAATAAATATGATAAATATGTTAAAGCATCTAGTGAACAGTGTGCACAACACACAACAGCACATGGAGGATTTCAGCAGAGAAAAGGAATCTATAAAAAGAAACAAATGGAAATGCTGGAAATATAGCCACCTATGGAAGTATTGTTGCCAAAAATCATTCAACTCAAATTTGATCAACGTTCTAGGATTGACAGACTCTAGATCTAACTACCAATTTACAGAGGACAGAATATTCTCCCTCTTAAGAGGCATCATATGTGATTATATAGAACCACTGACTACAAACATTCTTAATCGCAGGGGGCTTTTTCCTTAAAAAAAAAAAAAACGAGAGAGGGGTACTTCTTTCATTTTTATGTGCTATGTGAGAATACTGAATACTAAATGCATTAAATGCCTATCACGTGCATTTAACACATTTAGTTGAACTGAATTAAATTTCCTGAAAAATGGCACAGATATCTCTTCAGTGCCCAAAGGCTAAACCCAATTATAATCTGATGAACCTATTAAAAAAGACAAACCCAATCAAAGAAAGGTCACACCAGGCTTCACATGTCACTCACCTGAATGTGCCAGAAAGATGTTACTGAAGAATGCCTGTGCTCAAAGAACAAAATACCCATTCTTGATCCCACCAGCCAGCCCTACACAGCCTCAAATGCCATCTAATTTCCCAACAGAAATACTAATGAACAGAACACATTACAGAGTTTCCTCCCGTCTAATAATGAAGCTATGCAGTTTAGAACTTATGCCTCAAGATCACCACATGTCCCTTGCAACACTGTGAGCACCCTCAAGAAATTGAAATAAAAACTGTGGACTATGTAGTAGTAACTTGACTGAGAATGTGTCATTCCAGGTGATTTTTATGTTAGCCCATCTTACTCTCCTATTTCAATTTTCTACTGTAACTGAAAAAATGGGGATCATTTTCTCTAAGAAAAATTCTGCAAAATAAAATGCAGTCCACTAATATATAAGCTATAGAAACATGTAAACATCTTTTAAAGGGAAATTCACAACAGCTGCAGCATCCTTAACCATACTGGCTGATCGACTCCAATTCATCCACCATAACTGATTTAATATGAGAGCATAATTAGTACTGTTGATTACTATCTGGTGCCAGATATCCCAAATGCCCCACCTTCATGCTAATTAATCTTGAAAACTTTCCAAGCTTTCCTCTACCCTGCCTGCCTCTGTTCCCTGCATCAGCGCACACATAGCGTTCTACTCAAACAAACAGAACAACAAGAATGGCATCGCTAGCTCTTGCACACAGTTGGTATTCAGTAAATGTTTGTTTATTCAAATCACTGCTCCTTCATCACAGTAATTCTCATTAGAATGGAAAACCAAGAGCCAAGATTTAGGCTTGGGTCACTTTAACCAGCATTGGTTTTTAAGACCATGAAAACCCAAATGTTCAAGTTACTACTAAAAAGCAATCTTTAGAACACCCAAAGAATCATCACAGGGGTAATTTGTTGGGAATACACTGCATTTGGCCCCTGAAAGATGATCGGCTATACCATTAATATCTCACTGATCTATTGATAAATGAAATCGATGGAATCTAACAGAACTAGGCAGTGAGGCTATTAAAAATTAGGCCAAAAGCCTAACTACACTGAATGATCTCTGATCTCTTACATGAATATAGTTTACACTGAAGTATTTGCAAAGTAACTAGGTATACTTGATAAATTGTGGGGTGATTATCATCTTCAACAAAGATAGATTCACAGCTATTGCTTCCTGTGGCCCCTTCCTCATCTGCCCTGCCCTTTTGGGAAATTCTACAACCTCATAAATCCAGCATTACTTTTCTATTCCAGTGATGCCCTAAAAACACAGCAAGATTTTTCCAGGAGCTACCACTTCAAAACAGTGGTTTAGAGTTCTTCTCATTAGAGTCATGGTGGTCAAGTGTGGGAGGTAGAGGAAAATACCAAGAATGGGCCCAAGAATTGGAAGAAGCCAGGTCAGAATATCCCATTTGGAAAGTCATAGTTCACCAACTGTGGCAAGTTCTGTAGCTCTTATTCACATTTCTTAATGGAAGGTACATGCCACTGCTCTGGGGAGCTAAGCTTTCTATTTGAGAAAAAATAATCTTTAACTATACTTCAATTGAAAAAAAAAAGAAACAATAGTCTTGGAATTCAGCTACTTAATAACTCTTCTAGAACAGCGAGAGAAAAGGAACAGTTGAGGATTGGAGTTCCCTGACATTTTTCATCTGCAGCACTAGCTTTTCTTGAGAAGATAGTGATTGCAAGTGCCAAGATGAGTCTGGTATTATACAAAAGGGCCTGGTACCATGCTCTGACGTCACACACAAAACTTAACACTTTTCTCTCTCCATTTCAACATGCTTGTCTTCAGATGCACCTAACAGCACCTGCAGGAATGGCCCTGGGGCTTCAGCATATTGGCAAGAAAGAGTAACACTGAGGTGGGATCATCTTAGGCTTTCATAAGGCTTTACGCTCTTCAGAGTACTTAAATCACTTCGCAGGTCTCTCAGGCACCTCTCTGCCTAGTTCTTGACCAAGTCCACTTTCTCCTTCTCTCTCTTACTCTGGGCATTTCCCAAACCTCAGTTCTCATCGACCCCAAATCTTCTCTTGCCACGTTTCCCCATATTGATCTGCTGCAGTCTCAGAACTCCAGCTCTGACCTCTATACTAAGGTCAGATTTTCACATCTTTATCTGCGAAAATCAGAAATATTTACTAAGTATCTATAGGCAAATATATTTTTAAGTTTAAAAGTGAGAGAGGAAATAAGGAAAAATTCTGGTGTTTGTGCAAAGTGAGAAATGTCTGCACCTGTAAATGTAAAAAAATTAAGAGGCAAACAATAAACCAGAAAAATGTTGCAATAAGTACAATGATTTAACATATATAAACATTATAATAACATAAATATTATGGTATATAATAGATAATTCACAGAAGAAATGCAGATCTCATACATATATGGGAGAAAATATATACTTAAAGAAATGCAAATTTAAACAACTTAAATAGAAACATAGCCATAATTGTGGATGATAATTGATGTACAAACATGTTCATATTGTGTCATTACCATAATAGCAAACTGGAATCCATCTAAGTGTCTAACATCAGGGTAATGATTAGGCAATTATAGTACAATATATACTAGGATTCATGGTGGGGCTTTAGGGGATCTTCAAATATTTCAAAAACAAAAGAGTTTTTACCAAATAGTGAAGATTTAAACTGCTTGAGGAGGTTTTCAGTTAAATATGAAGGTTTGGATAACTGCATTACTTTTGCTTGCTTCTAAAAGTCCTCTAAAATGACTATAAAGGGTTGAAGACAAAGGACAAAGGACCAGAAAAGAGAATGATAATTCAATAAAATTTCAGGAAGTGGAAAGCAGATAAAGAAGTCAAAATTGACTTGGCAGAGCTGAAGAAAGCTGAAACCCAAGTGCCTAAGGAGCAGAAACCAATGAGAAAATGCTGATCCACCCCCACCCAAAACCACTGAAAGGCACAGAAATCAGCAGTCTCAGCTATACTGGGGGAGAACCAAGTGGTGAAAATTTTTTATGGGAAACAATAAGAGTGCAGGTCCCTCTTTCTCTTTGAGCAGACAGGCAATAACATTTAACTATCCCCCAAAGAGATAGGAGATTTACTCTCTGAAGCTTTGCACTTCAAACAAAAACAAATCAGAACCCGAGGCATCAAGAAAAAAATCACTCTAAGAAAGATAGGAGAGTAAAAAACACATTTTTTAAAATTTCCATCCAAAAATATCAAAAATTTAAAAATAACTTCAAACAACCCACGTGTCCACCAATAAGGAAATGGATGAATCAACTATGAAACATCCACACAGTGGAGAACCATGCAACCATGAAAACAGAATGAGAAAGACCTCTATATACCAATACGGAGTTATCTTCAGGATGGTATTAAATGAAAAAGAGCAAATTGTGGAACAAGTTTATAGTATTCTACTTTTTGTGAAGGAAAAACAAGAGGATAATACATACTTGCCTATTATTGCAAAAGAAATGGAATAATAAACCAGAAACTAATTTTAAAAAATGGGGGACAGGGCTTCCCTGGTGGCGCAGTGGTTGAGAGTCCGCCTGCTGATGCAGGGGACACGGGTTCGTGCCCCAGTCTGGGAAGATCCCACATGCCGCGGAGCAGCTGGGACCGTGAGCCATGGCCACTGAGCCTGTGCTCCACAACGGGAGAGGCCACAACAGTGAGAGGCCCGCATACAGCAAAAAAAAAAAAAAAAAAAAAATGGGGGACAGAGGAGGAATCAGGTAGAACGGATAAAGATGGAAGTAAGACTTCTCTGAATTTACATATTTACCAGTTTTCTTTGACTCATGTAAGTATTCTCTGTAATTCAAAAATAAAATTAACTGAATAGGGAAAGAAACTAAATGCTGGATTTAAAACAAAATGAAGCAAACTGAAATATATACATCAAATGTTTAACATAACCACACAGAGGACAACATTTCTCAGGTGATTTTTAAGCTTAGTACACTGCTGTCCATCTTAGTGAGATATGTTATAAAGACTAAAAGAACTATAAAGAAATCTTAATTTTTTCTTTGTTTTTTGTAGTAGTAATATTGGTGCTATTGTTTAAAGTACTGTAGGGTAAAGCAAATAAGTAAATTTGTTAGTGTTATTAGGAAAGAAAATTGTTAGTGTAAAAAGGAAGAGATACATATATAAAATCAAAGAAGGTAAAAAATAATCTATTGTGTTAAATTTGAAATATTATTATAAACTCATGATTTTTAAAAAACATTTCCTAATTCTATCCACTGAAAGAGTCTGGAAGCAAGGAAACTGCAGTAGCAATAGCACACCTCGCATCTGGATCTTGGCTTCTAAATACCACTCCCCAATAAAAGGAACCAGAGTTTTTCTGAGAAAGGTCTGATTGCAAGTCTGGGGCAGGGAAAGTACACAATGGGATGTCTTGCCAGAAAGCAAGGAAGCACTCACTGAAAGTATTATGAGGTCTTATCAATAAAACACAGTAACCAACTTTTAGGGCTTCCACTGGTCAAATCTGGAAAAAACTTTAGCATCAAAAAGAATAATAACTATAATGAATTGTTAAATATTCAATGTATGGAAAGCCAATACATATATATAGGTATATGTATATTCTTTAAAAAGCAAAAGATAAACTACTGTGGCACCATTGGAAATGACTACGACTTCAACTACTTACTCTGAAAATTGGAAATTAAAAAGGAAAAACTATGTATTTAACTGCCCCCATAAAAGCAATGATAATTAATTCCCAGGTGATAAAGGAAAATTTCTCTACAGAATAATGTCAAGTAAATATAAAACAAAAGATGAAATTTTTAAAATCACCATTTTGCAACCCTCAATGAAATAACTGATTCAGAAAAGTATAATCAATGGATATTAAAACCACAGAGGGAGGAACACTCCCAAATTCATTCTACAAAGCCACCATCACCCTGATACCAAACCCAGAAAAAGATATCACAAAAAAAGAAAATTATAGGATGTCCCTGGTAGCGCAGTGGATAAGAATCTGCCTGCCAATGCAGGGGACAGGGGTTTGAGCCCTGGTCCAGGAAGGTCCCACATGCCGCGAAGCAACTAAGCCCATACACCACAACTACTGAGTCTGTGCTCTAGAGCCCATGAGCAGCAACTACTGAGCCCGTGTGCCACAACTACTGAAGCCCGCACACCTAGAGCCCGTGCTCCGCAACAAGAGAGGCCACCACAATGAGAACGCCATACACCGCAGTGAAGAATAGCCCCCGTTCACCGCAACTACAGAAAGCCTGCGCACAGCAACAAACACCCAATGCAGCCAAAAATAAATAAATGAATAAACAAATTTATTAAAAAAAGAGAAAAGAAAATTTATAGACCAATATCACTGATGAGCATAGATGCAAAAATCCTGAACAAAATACCAGCAAACAGAATCAACAACATAGTAAAAGGATCATACACCATGATCAAGTGGGATTTATCCCAGGAATGCAGGATTCTTCAATATATGCAAATCAATCAATGTGATACACCATATTAACAAATTAAGGAATAAAAGCCATATGATCATCTCAGTAGATGCAGAAAAAGCTTCTGACAAAATTCAACACCCATTTATGATTAAAAAAACTCTCCAGAAAATGGGCATAGAGGGAACCTACCTCAGCATAATAAAGGCCATATATGACAAACCCACAGCAAACATCATACTCAATGGTGAAAAACTGAAAGCACTTCCACTAAGATCAGGAACAAGACAAGGATGTCCACTCTCACCACTCTTATTCAGCATAGTTTTGGAAGTCCTAGCCATGGCAATCAGAGAAGAAAAAGAAATAAAAGGAATACAAATAAGAAAAGAAGTAAAACTGTCACTGTTTGCAGATGACATGATACTATACATAGAGAATCCTAAAGATGCCACCAGAAAACTACTAGAGCTAATCAGTGAATTTGGTAAAGTAGCAGGATCCAAAATTAATGCACAGACGGCTTCCCTGGTGGCGCAGTGGTTGAGAGTCCGCCTGCCGATGCAGGGGACGCGGGTTCGTGCCCCGGTCTGGGAAGATCCCACATGCCGCGGAGCAGCTGGGCCCGTGAGCCATGGCCGCTGAGCCTGCGCGTCCGGAGCCTGTGCTCCGCAACACAGAGGCCATGGCAGTGAGAGGCCCGCATACCGCAAAAACAAACAAAATTAATGCACAGAAATCTCTTGCATTCCTATATACTAATGACAAAAAATCTGAAAGAGCAGTTAAGGAAACACTCCCATTTACTATTGCAACAAAAAGAATAAGATACCTAGGAATAAACCTACCAAGGAGACAAAAGACCTGTACTCAGAAAACTATAAGACACTGATGAAAGAAATTAAAGATGATACAAACAGATGGAGAGATATACCATGCTCTTGGATTGGAAGAATCAACATTGTGAAAATTGACTATACTACCCAAAGCAATTTACAGATTCAATGCAATCCTTAACAAACTACCAATGACATTTTTCACAGAATTAGAACCAAAAATTTTGCAATTTGTATGGAAACACAAAAGACCCCAAATAGCCAAAGCTGTCTTGAGAAAGAAATATGGAGCTGGAGGAATCAGGTTCCCCAACTTCAAACTATACTACAAAGCTACAGTAATCAAGACAGTATGGGGTTTCCCTGGTGGCGCAGTGGTTGAAAGTCCGCTTGCCAGTGCAGGGCACACAGGTTCGGGCCCTGGTCCGGGAGGATCCCACATGCCGCAGAGCGACTGAGCCCATGTGCCATGGCTGCTGAGCCTGAGCTTGGGAGCCCACGAGCCACAACTTCTGAAGCCTGCGCATCTGGGGCCCATGTTCCACAACGAGAGAGGCCACCACAGTGAGAGGCCCACGCTCTGCAATGAGGAGAGGTCCCTGCTTGCTGCAACTGGGGAGAGACCATGTGCAGCAACGAGGACCCAACATGTCCAAAAATAAATTAAATAAATTAACCCCCCCAAAAAAATAAATAAATAAAAGGAAAAATATTTTTTAAAAAAAGACAGTATGGTACTGGCACAAAAACAGAAATATAGATCAATGGAACAGGATACAAAGCCCAGAGATAAACCCATGTACATATGGTCACCTAATATACAACAAAGGAGGCAGGAACATACAATGGAGAAAAGACAGCCTCTTCAATAAGTGGTGCTGGGAAAACGGTACAGCTACATGTAAAGGAATAAAATTACAACACTACCTAACACCATGCAGAAAAATAAACTCCAAATGGATTAAAGACCTAAATGTAAGACTGGACACTATAAAACTCTTAGAGGAAAACATAGGAAAAACACTCTTTGACATAAACCACAGCAAGATCTTTTTTGATCCACCTACTAGAGTAATAGAAATAAAAATAAACAAATGGGACCTAATGAAACGTAAAAGCTTTTGTATAGCAAAGGAAACCATAAACAAGACAAAAAGACAACCCTCAGAATGTGAGAAATTATTTGCAAATGAAACAACAGACAAAGGATTAATCTCCAAAGTATACAAACAGTTCATGGAGCTCAATATCAAAAAAGCAAACAACCCAATTAAAAAATGGGTGGAAGACCTAAATAGACATTTCTCCAAAGAAGACATACAGCTGGCCAAGAGGCACATGAAAAGATGCTCAACATCACTAATTATTAGAGACATGCAAATCAAAGCTACAATGAGGTATCACCTTACACCAGTCAGAGTGGCCATTATCAAAAAAATCTAGAAACAATAAATGCTGGAGAGGGTGTGGTGAAAAGGGAACCCTTCTGCACTGTTGGTGGGAATGTAAATTGATACAGTCCCTATGGAGAACAGTATGGAGATTCCTAAAAAAACTAAAAATAGAACTACCATACGACCCGGCAATCCCCCTACTGGGCATATACCCTGAGAAAACCATAATTCAAAAAGAGACATGGGGCTTCCCTGGTGGTGCAGTGGTTGAGAGTCCAGCTGCCGATGCAGGGGACACAGGTTCGTGCCCCGGTCCAGGAAGATCCCATGTGCCGCGGAGCGGCTAGGCCCGTGAGCCATGGCCACTGGGCCTGTGTGTCCGGAGCCTGTGCTCCACGACAGGAGAGACCACAGCAGTGACAGGCCTGCGTACCACAAAAAAAAAAGAAAAGAGTCATGTACCACAATGTTCATTTTGGCGCTATTTACAATAGCAGGACATGGAAGCAACCTAAGTGTCCATTGACAGATGAAAGGATAAGGAAGAAGTAGCATATATATACAATGGAATATTACTCAACCATAAAAAGAAATGAAATTGAGTTATTTGTAGTGAGGTGGTTGGACCTAGAGTCTGTCATGCAGAGTGAAGTAAGTCAGAGAAAAACAAATACTGTATGCTAACACATATATATGGAATCTAAAAACAAATGGTACTGATGAACCTAGTGGCAGGGCAAAAATAAAGACGCAAACATAGAGAATGGACTTGAGGACACAGTGTG
This sequence comes from Monodon monoceros, assembly GCF_005190385.1. Lineage (NCBI taxonomy): Eukaryota > Metazoa > Chordata > Mammalia > Artiodactyla > Monodontidae > Monodon > Monodon monoceros. The sequence goes on from NW_021703782.1 coordinate 70,504,692, forward strand.
GGGAAAGGGGAAGCTGGGGCGAAGTGAGAGTAGCATTGACATATATACACTGCCAAATGTAAAATAGATGGCTAGTGGGAAGCAGCAGCATAGCACCAAGAGATCGGCTCGGTGCTTTTCAAAGACCTAGAGGCATGGGATAGGGAGGGTGGGAGGGAGGCACAAGAAGGAGGGGATATGGGGATATATGTATGCATGTGGCTGATTCACTTTGTTATGCAGCAGAAACTAACACAGCATTGTGAAGCAATTATATTCCAATAAAGATGTTAAAAAAAAAAAGAATAAATGTCCCGATAGGGGTAATGCCATTAAAAAAAAAAAAAGATTACTAGGGAAAAGTCTCATCAAATTCGGTATAGAGGGTACATATCTCAACATAATAAAGGCTCTTTATGACAAACCTACAGTTAACGTCATACTCAATGCTGAAAAGCATAAAGCTTTTCCTCTAAAATCAGGAACAAGGCAAGGTGCCCACTTTCACCCCTTCTATTTAACATAGGATTGGAAGTCCTAGCCACAGCAATCAGAGAAGAAAAAGAGGGCTTCCTTGGTGGCGCAGTGGTTGAGAGTCCGCCTGCCGATGCAGGGGACACAGGTTCGTGCCCCAGTCTGGGAAGATCCCACATGCCGCAGAGCGGCTAGGCCCGTGAGCCATGGCCGCTGAGCCTGCGCATCTGGAACCTGTGCTCAGCAACATGAGAGGCCCGCGTACCGCAAAAAAAAAAAAGAAAGAAACAAGAAAAAGAAATAAAAGGCATCCAGATTGGAAGGGAAGAAGTAAAACTGTCACTATTTGCAGATGACATGATACTGTATATAGAAAACCCTGAAGTCTCCACCAAAAAACTATTAGAACTAATAAATGAATTCAGTAAAGTTGCAAGATATGAGATTAATATACAGAAATCTGTTGCATTTCTATACACATCAATGAAATATCAGAAAGGGAAATTAAGGAAACAATCCCATTCACAATAACATCAGAAAGAATAAAATACCTAGGAATAAACTTAACCAAGGAAGTGAAAGAAGTATATTCTGAAAACTATAAAACATTAATGAATGAATTCAAAAATGATGCAAAGAAAGGAAAGGTATCCCATGTTCTTGGATTGGAAGAATTAGTATTGTTAAGATGTCCACTATACCCAAAGCAATCTAAAGATTCAATGCAATCCCTATTAAAATACCAATGGCATTTTTCACAGAACTAGAACAAATCATTTTAAAATTTGTATGGAAGCACAAAAGAATCAATAGTCAAAACAATCTTGAGAAAGAAGACCAGAGCTGAAGGAATCATGCTCCCTGACTGCCCACTATACTACAAAGCTACAGTAATCAAAACGGTATGGTACTGGCACAAAAAACAAACACATAGATCAATGGGACAGAATAGAGAGCCCAGAAATAAACCATGCATTTATGGACAATTAATCAATGACAAAGCAGGCAAGAATATACAATAGAGAAAAGATTGTCTCTTCAACAAGTGGTGTTGGGAAAACTGGACAGCTATAATATGTGGAGAAAAATGAGATTATAACATTTCCTCACACCATATTACAAAAATAAACTCAAAGTGGATTAAAGACCTAAATATAAGACCTGAAACCATAAAACTCCTAGAAGAGAACATATGCAGAACACTCTTTGACATAAATCGTAGCAATATTTTTTTGGATTTGTCTCCTAAGGCAAAAGAAATAAAAGCAAAAATAAACAAATGGGACCTAACTAAACTTAAAAGCTTTTGTATAGCAAAGGAAACCACTGACAAAATGAAAAGACAACCTACCCAATGTGAGAAAATATTTGTAAATGATATAACTGATAAGGGGTTAATGTCCACAATTTATAAACAGCTCATACAACTCAATATCAAAAAAACTCATAAAAGATTGCTAGGGAAAGGACAGTGTCATATCGCCCCAGAGATATACACTGGTTGCAGAGGGGAAGACAGAGTTTTACACTGAATAGATCTAGTGGTCATAACCAAACCAAGGGACTTAGCATCATTAATAGTGGGACAATCTGCCATTTTGTGCCTTCTGATGTGTTGTAACATGAAGCACACAACATCACTTATGAAGTTTTCTTTTTTAATAAATTTATTTATTTTTATTTATTTTTGGCTGCATTGGGTCTTTGTTGATGCTCGCAGGCTTTCTCTAGTTGCGGCAAGCAGGGGCTACTCGCTGCGGTGCACGGGCTTCTCATTGTGGTGGTTTCTCTTGTTGTGGAGCATGGGCTCTAGGCGCACAGGCTTCAGGTGTTGTGGCACACAGGCTCAGTAGTTGTGGCTTGCGGGCTCTAGAGCACAGGCTCAGTAGTTGTGGCGCACGGGCTTAGTTGCTCAGCAGCATGTGGGATCTTCCCAGACCAGTGCTCGAACCCGTGTCCCCTGCATTGGCAGGTGGATTCTCAACCACTGTGCCACCAAGGAAGCCCCACTTATGAAGTTTTCTGGCCAAAATGTTTTACCTGAATCTCATCAAGATTTTAGATCTGACCTCCAGTTTATAGAAATTACTGGGGATAGAGGAACTAGTTAAAAGATACTACATCAGATACTACTCCTGCACCATTTCAGATCTTCTCAGCCTCAGCTGTTTCCAGAGCCATTTTGCTCTGCCTCAGCCATCCTTGCAGAGACCAACTGTGGCTGGGCTCCAGTAGACTTCATGTGGGCACCACCTTAAAGTGTAGCTTCTCATCCCAGGGCTTCCCAGTAGACAGAAGTCTGAAATTCCACCAGCCAGCTCTGCGCTTGCTCACGCACCAACTGGAAGGAGGGAAGGATTAACACTCCATGGGGTGAACGTGAATACTGCATCAGTGGAATATGAAAGCCAATGAATAAGTTCTTCCCTCTTCCTCCTCCAGACAGATTATCTTACGAAACAGTCATTTACATGCTCCCTCAAACGATCCCACAAGATAAAGAGTGGGCAGCTTGATAATATGTCTTCATATTGATTCACCCTCTTCCACTGCCTTATGTCCCATATATGCACCCACTCCTGCTCCCTGAGGCTGCATTTCCTAATAAGCTTGTAGCAGATAAGCCTTTCCCTCAGCCTCTGATCTCTGAGGGATGCAGTTTAAGAACAAGTCTATGAGGAAACAATCAGACAAATCCAAAATGTGGGACATTCTAAATAAAAGTAGGCCTGGTCTGTTCAAAAAAATCATTGTTTGAAGTAAGAGGATGGGAGGAGGGGTTTTATATTAGAAGAGACTGAACAAACAAAACGACCAAATGCAATGTATGAACCTTGATTGGATCCAACTGAACAAAACTTGCTACAAAAGATACAGGGGGAATAACTAGGAAAATTTGAATAGGACTAGGTATTAGGTAACACTTAGAAATTGTTATTGTCAATTTTCTTAGGTGTGATATATTTCTTAGGTGTGATTAGCAGTTAGGTAGAAGAATGTCTTTATTCTTAGAAGTTACATGCTGAATATTTAAGGCTGTTTCATAATGTCTACAACCAACTTCCAAGCATATAAATATATATACATATATATCTCTATATATTTTTATATTTGTACCTTAAGAAAAATGGAAACATGTTAATAATTGTTGAATCTATGTGGTGGGTATGGTATACGATGCCTATTATATCGGTCTTTCAAGTATTCTGAATGTTTGAAATTTTTCATTAAAAATTTTGAAGTGATATAGTTAAAAAGATAAATACTCAGATACATATTTAGAAATATTCATTCCTCAGAAGATACAATTTTACTGTTGAATTCAGTAAACCAACCCATACATAACAGTGAAAGATGGTGAGCGGGTCTTTCAAAAGTCAAGAAGAAAAGATGATGTCAGCTAGTATGTCGGAGCGAGATGAGTGGGAGAGGGGATAAAAGGGATGGGGGTGGTGCAGGCAGAGAAGGAGGAGGAGAAGAAAGCATGAGCTCCTAAAATATATGTTTATAAGAAGATACTAAGTTTTCCTCTAATTAACCCCATGTTTAAAAAATAAAAGTTTTTACTTAAACTGAGAAGCTTGAAGATTCCAGTTTGTTTAACTACAGTTAACTGGAATCTTCTAGAAAGTGGTTATATATGAGCATCTATAGAAACATGCTTTGAGCATGGTGCCCACATAGCTTATTACAGGTCAAATGGAAAGTTCAAGCTAAATCTGGCTCAATTCTCTAGAAAAATGGCACCATCTCCTGGCTGGGCAAAGGCAAAATTCATAGACCTGAGCTTTTCTCTTCCATAGGTCAAGGACATCAGTTCCACACTGTAAAACTTTCAGGGTTCTTTGCGATTGCGGAAGAGGTCAGAGTACATTCTATGGATGTTTATTCCTTGGACAGAGGGGAGAACGAACCTCTTGCATTTTATTAACTTAAAATTCCATATGAGTTCCTCAGAATGCTTCTTCTCATTTTTAGCAGAGAATGGCAATGTTGACCAACCCATCAAGGGTAATATCACCAGAGCAGACCTCTCTTTTATTGAATAAGATTTATTGAATAAGATTCCCCAGCATTTATTGAATAAGATTCTAACATATCTCTGTTCTCAAATTTACTTTTCTTTGTAGAAACATCCAATAATTCGGTGTTATCAACCTAATGCTATATTAGTTATGTCCCCAAAGAAGAGATAACCAAGATTTCAAATCCTTAAGCAACCTCAGTACAGTCACAGATTTAATAGCGTTATGTGCCCAGAGTAGACACTCTAGACAAAGGCAGATTTGGGCACAGATTACTCAGCTTACTCTCTGGTTTCTTTTTTTACATCTTTATTGGAGTATAATTGCTTTACAATGGTGTGTTAGTTTCTGCTTTATAACAAAGTGAATCAGTTATACATATGTTCCCATATCTCTCCCCTCTTGTGTCTCCCTCCCTCCCACCCTCCCTATCCCACCCCTCTAGGTGGTCACAAAGCATCGAGCTGATCTCCCTGTGCCGTGCGGCTGCTTCCCACTAGCTATCTATTTTACGTTTGGTAGTGTATATATGTCCATGCCACTCTCTCACTTTGTCACAGCTCACCCTTCCCCCTCCCCGTATCCTCAAGTCCATTCTCTAGTAGGTCTGTGTCTTTATTCCTGTCTTGCCCCTAGGTTCTTCATGACCTTTTTTTTTTTTCTTAGATTCCATATATATGTCTTAGCATATGGTATTTGTTTTTCTCTTTCTGACTTACTTCACTCTGTATGACAGACTCTAGGTCCATCCACCTCACTACAAATAACTCAATTTCGTTTCTTTTTATGGCTGAGTAATATTCCATTATATATATGTGCCACATCTTTATCCATTCATCTGTTGATGGACACTTAGGTTGCTTCCATGTCCTGGCTATTGTAAATAGGGCTGCAATGAACATTTTGGTACATGACTCTTTTTGAATCATGGTTTTCTCAGGGTGTATGCCCAGTAGTGAGATTGCTGGGTCATATGGTAGTTCTAGTTTTAGCTTTTTAAGGAACCTCCATACTGTTCTCCATAGTGGCTGCATCAATTTACATTCCCACCAACAGTGCAAGAGTGTTCCCATTTCTCCACCCCATCTCCAGCATTTATTGTTTCTAGATTTTTGATGATGGCCATTCTGACCGGTGTAAGATGATATCTCATTTGCATTTTGATTTGCATTTCTCTAATGATTAATGATGTTGAGCATTCTTTCATGTGTTTGAACACACACATGCAACCAGGTCACTTCTGAACTCACAGAAGCTTTTGGCATTTCTCCCACCCCGCTCGTTTTTTTACAACTCTCCCCCTCCCTCTGTGGCGCGGTGCCAGGCCCTGTTCCAGGTACTCCACCGTGATTAACTCAGTTAACCCTAGCAGAGACCCTCTGAGGTATGTACTGTCATTACCCACATTTTTAAAATAAGAGAACTCAGAGGAGCAGAAGCAAAATGACTTACCCAAGGCCACACAACTAGTAAGTGGGCAAACGAGAACTTGAACCCGGGCATTTTGATCCAGGGTTTGTGTGCTTAATGGCTACACTTTATTACTAATAATGGTTATTGAGAATTTATTGAGAATTTCCGCTGTGCCAGATGTTGTGTGACGCAGAATCTCATAACAACCCTGGGAAATAGGTATTACTATTAGTTCCATCTTACAGTAGAAAAAACTGGATGTATTTCAGTCATTTCACCTTCTTACCTAATCAATCATTGACTTTATTGGCTATGTTACAGTGGGATTTTTTGTTGTTGTTGTTTCGAGTTTTTAAACTTATTTTAAAATATTTGGTTTTACATACAATAAAATTGGTTTTTTTTGATGTACAGTTCTATTGACAAATGCAAAGAGGCATGTATCCACCACCACAATCAAGACACAGAATAGTTCTATCGACACCCCTCACCCCCAAAATTCCCTTGTGTTGCTCCTTTGTAATCAAGCATTCCCCAACCTCATCCCCTGGCAACCACTGACCTGCTTTCCAGCCCTGCGGTTTTTTTTGTTTTGTTTCTTTTTTAAATTTAATTTAATTTATTTATTTTTTTATACAAAAGGTTATTAGTTACCTATTTTATACACATCAGTGTATACATGTCAATCCTAATTGCCCAATTCATCACACCACCCCCATCCCCCGCTGCTTTCCCCCCTTGGTGTCCATAGGTTTGTTCTCTACATCTGTGTCTATTTCTGCCTTGCAAACCAGTTCATCTGTACCATTTTTCTAGATTCCACATATATGCGTTAATATACAATATTTGTTTTTCTTTTTCTGACTTACTTCACTCAGTATGATAGTCTCTAGGTCTATCCACACCTCTACAAACGACCCAATTTCATTCCTATTTATGGCTGAGTAATATTCCATTGTATATATGTACCACATCTTCATCCATTCATCTGTCGATGGGCATTTAGGTTGCTTCCATGACCTCCCTATTGTAAATAGTGCTGCAATGAACATTGGGGTCCATGTGTCTTTTTGAATTATGGTTTTCTCTGGCTATACACCCAGTAGTAGGATTTCTGGGACATATGGTAGTTCTATTTTTAGTTTTTTAAGGAACCTCCATATTGTTCTCCATAGTGGCTGTATCAATTTACATTCCCACCAACAGTGCAAGAGGGTTCCCTTTTCTCCACACACTCTCCAGCATTTGTTGTTTGTAGATTTTCTGGTGATGCCCATTTTAACTGGTGTGATGTGATACCACATTGTAGTTTTGATTTGCATTTCTCTAATAATTAGTGATGTTGAGCAGATTTTCATGTGCTTCTTGGCCATTTATATGTCTTCTTTGGAGAAATGTCTATTTAGGTCTTTGGACAATTTTTGGATTGGTTTCTTTGTTTTTTGATATTGAGCTGCATTAGCTACTTGTAAATTTTGGAGATTAATCCTTTGTCAGTTGCTTCATTTGCAAATATTTTCTCCCATTCTGAGGGCTGTCTTTTCATCTTGTTTGTAGTTTCCTTTGCTGTGCAAAAGCTTTTAAGTTTCATTAGGTCCCATTTGTTTATTTTTGTTTTTATTTCCATTTCTCTAAGAGGTGGGTCAAAAAGGATCTTGCTGTGATTTATGTCACAGAGTGTTCTTCCTACATTTTCCTCTATGACTTCTATAGTGCCCAGTCTTACATTTAGGTCTTTAATCCATTTTGAGTTTATTTTTGTGTATAGTGGTAGGGAGTGTTCTAATTTCATTCTTTTACATGTAGCTGTCCAGTTTTCCCAGCACCACTTATTGAAGAGGCTGTCTTTTCTCCATTCTATATCCTTGCCTCCTTTGTCATAGATTAGTGGACCATAGGTGTGTGGTTTTATCACTGGGCTTTCTATCCTGTTCCATTGATCTATATTTCTGTTTTTGTGCCAGTACCATATTGTCTTGATTACTGTAGCTTTGTAGTACAGTCTGAAGTCAGGGAGTCTGATCCCTCCAGCTCCGTTTTTTTCCCTCAAGACTGCTTTGGCTATTTGGGGTCTTTTGTGTCTCCATACAAATTTTAAGATTTTTTGTTCTAGTTCTGTAAAACATGCCAGTGGTAATTTGATACGGATTGCATTGAATCTGTAGATTGCTTTGGGTAGTATAGTCATTTTCACAATATTCATTCTTCCAATCCAAGAACATGGTGTATCTCTCCATCTGTTTGTGTCATCTTTGATTTCTTTCATCAGTGTCTTATAGTTTTCTAAGTACAGGTCTTTTACCTCCTTAGGTAGGTTTATTCCTAGGTATTTTATTCTTTTTGTTGCAGTGGTAAATATGATTCTTTCCTTAGCTTCTCTTTTGGATCTTTCATTGTTAGTGTATAGGAATGTAACATATTTCTGTGCATCAATTTTGTATACTGCAACTTTACCAAATTCATTGATTAGCTCTAGTAGTTTTCTGGTGGCATCTTTAGGGTTCTCTATGTATAGTATCATGTCATCTGCAAACAGTGACAGTTTAACTTCTTCTTTTCCTATTTGTATTCCTTTTATTTCTTTTTCTTCTCTGATTGCCATGGCTAGGACTTCCAAAACTATGTTGAATAATAGTGGCAAGAGTGAACATCCTTGTCTTATTCCTGATCTTAGAGGAAATGCTTTCAGTTTTTCACCATTAAAAATGATGTTTGTTGTGGGTTTGTCATATATGGTCTTTATTATACTGAGGTAGGTTCCCTCTATGCCCACTTTCTGGAGAGTTTTTATCATAAATGGGTGCTGTCAAAAGCTTTTTGTCAAAAGCTTTTTCTGCATCTATTGAGATGATAATATGGTTTTCACTCTTCAATTTGTTAATGTGTATCACATTGATTGATGTGCATATATTGAAGAATCCTTGCATCCCTGGGATAAATCCCACTTGATCGTGGTGCATGATCCTTTTAATGTGTTGTTGGATTCTGTTTGCTAGTATTTTGTTGAGGATTTTTGCATCTGTATTCATCAGTGATATTGGTCTGTAATTTTCTTTTTTTGTAGTACCTCTGTCTGGTTTTGGTATCAGGGTGATGGTGGCCTCGTAGAATGAGTTTGGGAGTGTTCCTTCCTCTGCAATTTTTTGGAAGAGTTTGAGAAGGATGGGTGTTAGCTCTTCTCTAAATGTTTAATAGAATTCACCTGTGAAGCCATCTGGTCCTGGACTTTTGTTTGTTGGAAGATTTTAATCAGTTTCAACTTCATTACTTGTGTTTAGTCTGTTCATATTTTCTATTTCTTCCTGGTTCAGTGTTGGAAGGTTAAACCTTCTAAGAATTTGTCCATCTCTTCCAGGTTGTCCATTTCATTGGCATAGAGTTGCTTGTAGGAATCTCTTATGAGGCTTTGTATTTCTGCAGTGTCCATTGTAACTTCTTTTTCATTTCTAATTTTATTGATTTGAGTCCTCTCCATCTTTTTCTTGATGAGTCTGGCTAAAAGTTTATCAACTATGTTTATCTTCTCAAAGAACCAGCTTTTAGTTTTATTGCTCTTTGCTATTGTTTTCTTGTTTCTATTTCATTTATTTCTGCTCAATCTTTATGATTTCTTTCCTTCTGCTAACTTTGGGTTTTGTTTGTTCTTCTTTCTCTAGTTCCTTTAGGTGTAAGGTTAGATTGTTTGTTTGAGATTTTTCTTGTTTCTTCAGGTAGCATTGTATTGCTATAAACTTCCCTCTTAGAACTGCCTTTACTGCATCCCATAGGTTTTGGATCGTCGTGTTTTCGTTCATTTGTCTGTAGGTATTTTTTGATTTCCTCTTTGATTTCTTCAGTGGTCTCTTGGTTATTTAGTAAGGTATTGTCTAGCCTAGATGTGTTTGTGTTTTTTACGTTTTTTCCCCTGTAATTCATTTCTAATCTCATAGCGTAGTGTTCAGAAAAGATGCTTGATATGATTTCAATTTTCTTAAATTTACTGAGGCTTGATTTGTGACCCAAGGTGTAATGTATCCTGGAGAATGTTCCATGTGCACTTGAGAAGGAAGTGTAATCTGCTGTTTTTGGATGGAATGTCCTATAAATATCAATTAAATCTATCTGGTCTATTGTGTCATGTAAACCTTGTGTTTCCTTATTAATTTTCTGTTTGGATGATCTGTCCATTGGTGTAAGTGAGGTGTTAAAGTCCCCCACTATTACTGTGTTACTGTCAATTTCCTCTTTTAGAATTGTTAGCAGTTGCCTTATGTATTAAGGTGTTCCTATGTTGGGTGCATATTTATATATATATATTTATTTATAATTGTTATATCTTCTTCTTGGATTGATCCCTTGATCATTATGTAGTGTCCTTCCTTGTCTCTTGTAACATTCTTTATTTTAAAGTCTATTTTACCTGATATGAATATTGTTATTCCAGCTTTCTTTTGATTTCCATTTGCATGGAATATCTTTTTCCATCCCCTCATTTTCAGTCTGTATGTGTCCCTAGGTCTGAAGTGGGTCTCTTGTAGACAGCATATATATGAGTCTTGTTTTTGTATCCATTTAGCAAGCCTGTGTCTTTTGGTTGGAGCATTTAATCCGTTTACATTTAAGGTAATTATCAATATGTATGTTCCTATTACCATTTTCTTAATTGTTATGGGTTTGTTTTTGTAGCTCCTTTTCTTCTCTTGTGTTTCCCACTTAGAGAAGTTCTTTTAGCATTTGTTTTAGAGCTGGTTTGGTGGTGCTCAATTCTCTTAGCTTTTGCTTGTCTGTAAAGGTTTTAATTTCTCCATCAAATCTGAATGTGATCCTTGCCAGGTAGAGTAATCTTGGTTGTAGTTGATTCCCTTTCATCACTTTAAATATCTCTCTCTTCTCCTTCTGGGACCCCTATAATGCAAATATTGTTGCATTTAATGTTTTCCCAGAGGTCTCTTAGGCTGTCTTCATTTCTTTTCATTCTTTTTTCTTTATTCTATTCCATGGCAGTGAATTCCACCATTCTGTCCTCCAGAATTTATCTGTTCTTCTGCCTCCGTTATTCTGCTATTGATTCCTTCTAGTGTAGTTTTCATTTCAGTTATTGTATTGTTCATCTGTTTGTTTGTTCTTCAATTCTTCTAAGTGTTTTTTCTTTAATTCTTCTAGGTGTTTGTTAAACATTTCTTGCATCTTCTCGATCTTTGCCTCCATTCTTATTCTGAGGTCCTGGATCACCTTAATTATCATTATTCTTAATTCTTTTTCTGGAAGGTTGCTTATCTCCACTTCATTTCATTGTTTTTCTGGGGTTTCATCTTATTCCTTCAGGCACATAGTCCTCTGCCTTTTCATCTTGTCTTTCTGTGAATGCGGTTTTCGGTCCACAGGCTGCAGAACTGTAGTTCTCCTTGCTTCTGCTGTCTGCCCTCTGGTGGATGAGGCTATCTAAGAGGCTTGTGCAAGCTTCCTGATGGGAGGGACTGGTAGTGGGTAGAGCTGGCTGTTGCTCTGGTGGGCAGAGCTCAGTAAAACTTTAATCTGCTTGTCTGCTGATGGGTGGCGCTGGGTTCCCTCCCTTTTGGTTGTTTGGCTGAGGCAACCCAACACTGGAGCCTACCCAGGCTCTTTGGTGGGGCTAATGGTAGATTCTGGGAGGGCTCATTCCAAGGAGTATTCCCCAGAACTTCTGCTGCCAGTGTCCTTGTCCCTTGGTGAGCCACAGCTGCCCCCCGCCTCTGCAGGAGACCCTCCAACACTAGCAGGTAGGTCTGGTTCAGTCTCCTATAGGGTCACTGCTCCTTCCCCTGGGTTCCGATGCACACACTACTTTGTGTGTGCCCTCTAAGAGTGGAGTCTCTGTTTCCCCCAATCTTGCCGAAGTCCTGCAATAAATCCTGCCAGCCTTCAAAGTCTGATTCTCTAGGAATTCCTCCTCCCGTTGCCAGACCCCCAGGTTGGGAAGCCTGACGTGGGGCTCAGAATCTTCACTCCAGTGGGTGGACTCTGTGGTATACATGTTCTCCAGTTTGTGAGTCACCCACCCAGCAGTTATGGAACTTGATTTTATTGTGATTGCACCCCTCGTCCCATCTCATTGCAGCTTCTCCTTTGTCTTTGGATGTGGGGTGTCTTTTTTCCTGAGTTCCAGTGTCTCCCTATCAATGACTGTTCAGCAGTTAGTTGTGATTCCAGTGTTCTCGCAAGAGGGAGTGAGTGCATGTCCTTCTACTCTGACATCTTGAACCAATCTCTCTCCTGCAGTTTTGTCTTAAAACCACCCAGCCTGTTTTACATCGTATGCTTCTCTGCATTTTAATGTGATTACGTTTTTTATAGACGTCCTAATATTGAACCATCCCTTAACATTTAGAATAATTTTCTTTGGTCATGGTTTATTTTCTCCAAAATGTACTACTGGAATCTATTTGCTGGTATTTTGCTTAGGATTTTGCATCAACAATTATAAGTGAGGTCAGTCTGTAGTTTTCTTTCTTGAGCTATCTTGGTCAGGTTTTTGGATCAGTGTTATGCTGGCCTAATAAAAATAATTGGGATGCTTCCTTCTTTCTCTGTGGTACAGGCTAGTTAAACGACATCAGATTCATCTTTTCTATAGAGGCTCATCAGGTAGCTTTTCAACAAGTGAAAGGAGGTTTTCCAACACAAGACAGATATAGGCTGTCTCTACCTACACAGGTCTTCCTTAATTTCCACACTTCACTTCATTCTCTTCTCACTCATCTCACCCCCTTGCCTTTTTAGTACTCTCCTAATTTTACCTGAAAGATGCCAGTTATCACTTATTTAACTTTCTTATTCATATGTGTCCTATTACAGAGTTCGTCTGAAAATGACAAAACTCTTCACCAAATTAGTTATCTCAAAACAAAACTTTGTAGCAGGAGAGGTGGGCATTGTGTTCAGAAGCCTACAGAATGTTTCCCAGCAAACCATGTCCAACCTAATTTCCTTCTCTGGTTAGAGGTTGTTCAATATTATGATGAGAATATAAGACTATAAATATTTCATGCAACATCAATTATCTTTATAGAAGCAAAGTGAATAAAGAACAAAGATAATTCTGTGAGCTGAAGGTGCAGACATGGTAGATGAGGGGAATTTCATGGCATGAAGTATCCATTTAACTGCAATTATACAGATCTGGCTTCAGAGTGAAATCAGTTAACTGCTTTTAAAAACTAGATTCTATTTTCAGAAAATGGTATGTTAGAAAATATTTTATTTTTGACAGTTCTATAAACTACACTTCCAATGACTCAATCTAATTTTCTTTGTGTTCCTTTTTTCACTGAAAAGTAAACTGAAGTGGCCCCTTTCAACATGTTTTTTACGATTCTACTCTAGGGTAATAATTATTAAATTATAGTATTTTAAAGGTTAATTTACAGAAGTTTTTTAATATGAATCTATTTTGTTTGCTTATAAGACCACACAGGGATCTCTTACTTTTTTATCCTCCCTCTCATTTGCAATAGAATATCTTATAATTTTAAAATTTTATAAAAACTACCATCTCACCTAATCAGAGAAATCTGTTTGAAAAATCATATCCAGAATCGTAAGTCCCTTTAAAAGCTGGTCCACCAGAGGACTTGCTGAGCTCTGGAACAGTGCATTCACTGTGCTGAGGGCAGCATGTATCACAGGGGCCGGTTCAAGATGCTGACCTAACTCTGTCATTTTTGTTGACTATTGCTCCCTCTGCTGGTTCCACAGCTCATTGACCATCCCCAAAACAACACGTGTCAGCCCCAGAATGGGCCTCAGGAAGCAGCAAAGGCTAGTACAAATGGAGAAATAGAACCCTACTGGGTGGTGGAACCGGCTCAAACTCAAAGTCTGTGACAGGGCCGGCACTGTGACTACAGTCTTCCCACTACCCCACACAGCCCTCACAATTACAATATACTCAGAGCTGCTCAAATATGTCAGCACATAGCGGTATTCTCCACCTAGGAGTTGGCCTATGTTAAAAAATAAAATAAAAACATGTTTCAATGTGCACATATTATTGGTTTATAATGTGTGCATAATGGTTGACATTTTGACAGAATTAAATGAAAGGTTTTTTTAAAAAAACGTTCTGCTATTGATACTAGTGATACACATAACAAAAATGATGATGCTCAAATGAGAATTGAGCAAAACAAGCCAGACATAAAATAGTTTATTCATAAGATTCCACTTGCATGATAGCTCCAGAACAGGCACATCTATGATGATAGAAATCAAATCAGTGGTTGCTTGGGGCAAGAGAAACTTCAAATGGGCACAAGCAAGCCTTTTGGGGGTGATGGAAATGTTCTGTATCTCAACTGTCGCATTGGTTACACAGGCACACTTTGTCAAAACTCACTGAAATATGCATTTAAAATTAGTGCGCTTTTTATATAAACTGTACCTCAATAAAGTTGATGTTGAAAAAAAATAATCTGTACTAGTCAAATCCTAAAATTTAATCTGTTTTCTCAATCTGAATATACCTGGACCCATTTTTTTCATGTCACTTTTTTTTGAGGTATAGTTGATTTACAATACTATATTAGTTTCAGGCATATAACTTAGTGATTCAAAATTTTTATAGATTTTACTCCATTTATAGTTATTATAAAATATTGGCTATATTCCCTGTGCTGTACAATATATCCTTGTAGCTTATTTATTTTATACATAGTAGTTTGTACCTCTTAATCCTCTACCACTGTCTTGCCCTTCCCCACTTCTCTCTCCCCACTGGTAACCACTAGTTTGTTCTCTATATCTGTGAGCCTGTTTCTATTATAGTCACTAGTTTGTTTTATTTTTTAGATTTCATATATAAGTGATAACATACAGTATTCATCTTTCTCTGTCTGACTTATTTCACTAAGCATAATACACTCCAGGTCCATCCATGTTGCTGCAAATGGCAAAATTTCATTCTTTTCTATGGCTAAGTAGTATTCCATTGTATATATATACTGTATATATATACCACATGTTCTTTATCCATGCATCTGTTATTGGACATTTAGGTTGCTTCCACATCTTGGCTATTGTAAATAATGCTGCTATGAACACTGGGGTGCATGTATCTTTCCAAATTAATGTTTTCATTGTAGTCAGATATATACCCAGGAGTGAAATTGCTGGATCATATGGTAGTTCTATTTTTAGTTTATTGAGGAACCTCCATACTGGGTTTCCACAGTGGCTGCACAAACTTACATTCCCACAGTGTACAAGAGTTCCCTTTTCTCCACATCCTCGCTAGTATCTGCTATTTGTGGTCTTTTTGAGGATAGCCATTCTGACAGGTATGAGGTGGTAGTTCATTATGGGTTTTTTTTTTAACTTTTTAAAAAATATTTATTTTATTTATTTATTTTTATTTTTGACTGTGTCGGGTCTTAGTTGTGGCATGCGGGATCTTTCATTGCAGCGTGCGGGCTCTTTGTTGTGGCACGAGGGCTTCTCTATAGTTGTGGCACACGGGCTTCTCTCTAGTTGTGGCATGTGGCTTTTTTCTTTCTAGTTGTGGCACATGGGCTCCAGAGTGCATGGGCTCAGCAGTTGTGGCACGTAGGCTTAGTTCCCCAACCAGGGACCGAACCCATGTCCCCTGCATTGGAAGGCGGATTCTTTACCACTGGACCACCAGAGAAGTCCCCTCATTATGGTTTTGATTTGCGATGCTGAGTATCTTTTCAAGTGCCTGTTGCCAATCTGTTTAACTTCTTCAGAAAAATGTCTATTCAGGTCTTCTGCCCATTTTAAAATCAGGTTGTTTGCTTAATATTAAGTTGTATGAGCTGTTTGTGTATTTTGGATATTAACCCCTTACCAGTCATATCATTTGCAAATATTTTCTCCCATTCAGTAGGTTGTCTTTTCATTTTATTTATGGTTTGTGGAAAAGTTTTTAAGTTTAATTAGGTCCCATTTGTTTAGTTTTGCTCTTGTTTTCTTTGCCTTAGGAGACAAATCCCAAAAAATGTTGCTACAACTCATGTCAAAGAGTGTTCTGCCTATGTTTTCTTCTGGGAGTTTTATGGTTTCCAGTCTTCCATTTAGGTCTTTACTCCATTTTGAGTTTTCTTTGTATATGGTGTGAGGAAATGTTCTAATCTCATTCTTTTCCATGTAGCTGTCCAGTTTTCCAAGCACCACTTATTAAAGAGGCTGTCTCTTCTCGATTGTATATTCTTGCCTTCTTTGTCTTAGATTAACCATAATTGTGTGGGTTTATTTCTGAGCTCTCTATTCTGTTCTGTTGATCAATCTGTCTGTTTTTGTGCCAGTACCATACTGTTTTGATTACTATATCTTTGTAGTATAGTCAGAAGTCAGGAAGCACGATACCTCTAGCTTTGTTTTTTTTTCTCAAGATTGCTTTGGCAATTCAGGGTCTTTCGTGGTTTGATATAAATTTTAGGATTATTTGTTCTAGTTCTGTGAAGAATGTCAAAAATATTTTGATAGAGGTCATATTAACTCTGTAGGCTGCTTTGGCTAGTATGGACATTTTTTTACAATATTAATTCTTCTCATCCAAGAACACAGGATATCTTTCCATTTCTTTGCATCATTTTTGAATTCATTCACCAATGTTTTATAGTTTATATAGTTTATAGTATAACTATATAAACTATAGTTTATAGTTCTGCTCTGACCTTTATGATTCCTTTCCTTCTATTAACTTTGGGTTTTGTTTGTTCTTATTCTGGTTTCTTTAGGTGTAAGGTTAGGCTGCTTATTTGAGATTTTTCTTGTTTCCTGTGGTAAGCTTGTATCACTATAAACTCCCCTCTTAGAACTGCTTTTGCTGCATTCCACAGATTTTGGATCATTGTGTTTTGGTTTTCACTGATCTCCAGTTATATTTTGATTTTCTCTTTGATTTCTTCAGTGATCCTTTAGTTGTTCAGGAGCATGTTGTTTACCCTCCATGTGTTTGTGGGTTTTGCAGGTTTTTTGCTTGCAGTTAGTTTCTAGTCTCATAGTGTTGTGGCCAGAAATGATGCCTGATATGATCTCAATTTTCTTAAATTTACCGAGGCTTGTTTTGTGGCCTAGCATGTGATCTATCCTGGAGAATGTTCCATGTGCACTTGGAAAGAATGTGTATTCTGCTGCTTTTGGATGGAATGTTCTATATCTATTAAGTCAATCTGGTCTAACGTGTCATGTAAGGCCAGTGTTTCCTTATTGATTTTCTTTCTGGATGATATGTCCATTAATGTAAGTGGGGTGTTAAAGTCCCCTACTATTATTGTGTTACTGTAATTTCTCCGTTTATGTGTATTAACATTTGTTTTATGTATTTAGGTGGTTCTATGTTGTGTGTGTATAACAATTGTTACATCTTCTTCTTGGATTGAGCCCTTGATCATTATGTAGTGTCCTTCTTTGTCTCTTGTAACAGTCTTTATTTTAAAGTCTATTTTGTCTGATATAAGTACTGCTACTCTGCCTTTCTTTTTCCAGAGTAGTCTGTATGTTTTTAGATCTGAAGTGAGTCTCCTGTAGGTAGCATATATATGGGTCTTATTTTTATATCCATTCAGCCACTCTATGTCTTTTGATTGGAGCACTTAGTCCATTTACATTTAGAGTAATTACTGATATATAAGTACGTATTGCTTTTCTGTTCACTGTTTTGGATTTGTTTTTGTAGTTCTTTTTTGCTCCTTTCTTGTTCTTTTGTTCTCTTCCATTGTGATTTGATAACTATCTTTAGTGTTATGTTTGGATTCCTTTCTCTCTTGTGTATCTATTATAGATTTTTGGCTTGTGGTTACCATGAGCTGTGTGTGTGTGTATGTGTGTGTGTGTGTGTAGAGAGACAGATATATGTTTACCATGAGATGTGTGTGTGTGTATATATATATAGATATGTTTACCATGAGATGTGTGTGTGTGTATGTGTGTATATATATATACACACACACACACATATATACCTTTTTGAAAAAAACAATCCAGTGATTTCTGGGTAGCATGGTACCAGCTACATCATTGCTGCTTTTATGCTTGCTTCTGGACATCCTGGGCTTGAAATAAAGATATTGTGCTATTGTACTCTATACAAAAGAACAACCACTTGTAGAGGATGTACACATGTGAAAATGTACACCAGACACACGAACTAACTTACGTGATTGGACATGCGAATGCACGTTCACATCTTTGAAAGTTCCCAACTTGAAGGTTCGTATGTAGGGGACTTACTGTATTTGCTTTACCAATGAACTTTTTCCTTTCATAATTTCCATGTTTCTAATTGTGGCCTTTTCTTTTTTTCTTAGACCAGTCCTTTTAACGTTTCTTGTAAATTTGGTTTGGGTGTACTCAACTCTTTCAGTTTTTGCTTGTCTGTAAAATATTTTATGTCTCCATCAGATCTGAATGAGAGCCTTGTCACGTAGAATGTTCTCTTGCTTGTAGGTTTTTCCCTTTCATCACTTTAAATATATTGTGCCATGCCCTTCTGGCCTGCAGAGTTTCTGTTGGATATTCAGCTGATAGTCTTATGGGAGTTCCCTTGTATGTAACTTGTTGCTGTTGCTTTTCCCTTTTTATTTTTTAATATTCTTTCCTTATATTTAATTTTTACCATTTTAATTACAATATGTCTTAGTGTGTTCCTCTTTGGGTTGATCCTATTTAGGACTCTCTGTGCTTCCTGGACTTGGATGTCTGTTTCCTATCCCAGGTTAGGGAAGTTTTCAGCTATTATGTCTTTAAATTTAGTCTCTGCCCCTTTCTCTCCCTTCTCCTTCTGGAACCCCCATAATGTGAACATCAGTATGTTTGATGTTGCCCTAGAAGTCTGTTAAATTGTCCTCATTTTTTCTCTTTTTTCCTTTTTCTATTCAGCTTCAATGATTTCTGCTACTCTGCCTTCCAGATCGCTGATCCATTCCTCTGTATCATTTAGTCTACTCTTGATCTCTTCTAGTATATTTTTCATTTCAGCTATTGTATTCTTCATCTCTGTTTGGTTGTTCTTTATATTTTCTAACTTTTTGTTTAAAACTTCTACAATAACTCCCTGCTCTATTCATCCATTCTTCTCCCAAGTTATTTGATCATCTTTATGATCATTATCTTTAACTTTTTCTCAGGTAGATTGACTATCTCCACTTCACTTAGTTCTTCTGGGGTTTCATCTTTCTCCTGTGTTTGGAACATGTTCCTCTGTTACCTCACTTTGCCTAACTTGCTGTTTTTATTTCTATGTATCTGGTAGCTTGGTTACATTTTCTGACCTTGGAAAAGTGGCCTTCTGTAGGAGACTTCCTATGCATCCCAGCAATGTACTCCTTCTAGTCACCAGAACTATATGCTCTTGGGGTGCCCCCTGTGTGGGCTGCATGGGTCCTTCTGTTGTGGCAGGCTGACTACTGTGGGCAGTCTGGTAGGTGCCAGTTCAGTTGGCTGCCAGGCCTTTCCTTGTGTGGAGGCTGCCAGCCGCTGCTTGGCAGGGCCAGGTCACAAGGCAACTAACTATGGAACCCCAGGGAATCCCAGGGCTAATGCTGGCCCACTGGCAGACAGAGCTGTGTCCTGGGGTCTAGCTGCAGGCCCAGAGACCCCAGAGCTGGTCTCAAACTGCTGGTGGGTGAGGCTGTTCCCAAGGCTAGAGCAGGCTCTCTCGTGGGAGGGACTAAGGCCCAGGGGATTCTGGGGCTGATATCTGCCCACTGATGAGTGGAGCTGGGTCTGGGGGTCACTGGCTGAAGGGCCCTGGTAGGGTGGTCCCAGGTCTAGTGCCTGAACACTGGTGTTAGGGCCAGTTCCTGGGCCTTTGGTAGGCAGGGCCATGTGCAGAGTTGGCCGGGGGCTCAAGGGGTTTTAAGGCAGACTGTCTTCTGGTGGGTGGTACTGTGTCCCCACCCAGTTAGTTGCTTGGCCTCAGGCATCCCAGTACTGGTGCCTATAGGCTGGTGGGCGTGGATGGGGCTGGATCCTGAGGCTAAAAAGCTAGAGGGAGCATTTCAAAATGGCACTTGCCAGCACTGGTGTCCACATGGTAGAATGAGCTCCCCAGAATGACTGCTGCCCGTGTCTATGTCCCCAGGGGTGAGCTCCCATTGCTTCCTGCATCTCCAGGAGACTCCAAAATCAGCTGTTAGGTCTAAGCCAGGCTTCTTTCAAATGACTGCTTCTGCCCTGGGTCCTGGAGCGTGTGAGATTTTGTGTGAGCCCTTTTAAGAGTGGAGTCTCTATTTCCCACAGTCTTCTGGGTCCTGAATGTAAGCCCTGCTGGCCTTCAAAACCGAATGTCCTGGGGGACACATCTTCCTGGCACAGGACCGCCAGGCTGGGGAGCCCAGTGTGGAGGCTCAGACCCCTCACTCCTTGGGGAGAACCTCTGCACTTGTAATTATTCTCCTGTTTGTCGGTCTTGACTATACCACAACTCCACGCCTCCTGCTCAACTCATTGTAGTTCCTTCTTTATATCTGTACTTGTAGAAGATCTTTTCTGGTGGTTTCCAGTTTTTTCTTTTTCTTTTTTTTAATATTCATCTATTTATTTATTCATTTGGCTGCACTGGGTCTTAGTTGCATTATGTGGGATCTTCGCTGCGGCATGCAGGATCTTTAGTTGCGGCATGCGGGGTCTTTAGTTGTGGCACGCAAACTCTTAGTCGAGGCATGTGGGATCTAGTTCCCTTACCAGGGGTCGAACCCAGGCCCCCTGCATTGGGAGTGAGGAGTCTTAGCCACTGGGCCACCAGGGAAGTCCCACAATTTTTTCATAAGTAGTTGTTTTGTAAATAGCTGAAATTTTGCTGTGCGCATGGGAGAAGGTGAGCTCAGAGTCTTTCTACTCCACCATCTTGGGAACTCTCTCAGACCCACTTGTAAATTGAGAACAATATATATATGAATCAACAGATAATCCTCTTGCTTCATTATTTAGCCACAGCTTTGATTTACTTAAAAGAACAAAAAACTAGATCCAAAAGCCAGGGTTAGGGAAGGGAATCATTGTTTCCACATGTTCTCTCAGAAGAGAATTAGGTAATAAAGACAATACACTGACAGGAGAAATAGTATTATGGCATAAGTGTAACATAACACTGGATGGGAAAGTCTACCTCATCCCAATTTCACATGTCTTGGCAGTGCTTGTTCATGTGTGATCTGAGGGCCTGGCTGCATGTGGCAGAGGCAAAAGCAGGAGTAAATAGATGCACTCATTAGTGCCCAGCCCCTCATGGAGGCATCTGCTCTAGGGGGTGTACTCAGCTGGTGGACAGTACTGATTCAGAGCTTCTTCCTCACCCCAGAAGACCTGAATTAGCCACCCTCTCTGGTGCAATACACTGCAGAATGACCCTGATTTTGTCTGCCACTCTTCATAAGCATGCCACTACGATTATTACTTTATGATACCAGGTCTTATGTGTGTGAATTAGGAGTTCGATGGAAAAAAACAGTTCTCAAGTCTGTGATCAAAGTCATTTGTAAAAAATTAGACTAAACAAGTGTTTTCTGCTATACTACCTCCCCAAGAGAGGGATATATTATGTTTCACAAATTTATTTAACCTCTATATCATTAGTGTTCTGAAGAAGCCAACTGGGAGACATTACTATGGGCAAGAGGAAATCCAGACAGTACTAGGTCATCTGAGACAGAGCTAAGAATGTGGCAGAAGCAACAGAAAGTGTACTCACAAGTTGATAAATAAACTTAGAATAACATTTACTATGCTCTGATTTTGTTATAAACTCTTTATCTCATTTAATCCTCGTATCAACTCTACCATGGATGTAGTATTATTTCCCCCATTTTACAGATGAGGAAACCGAGGCAGAGAAAATTTCAGCAGCTTGATTGAGATTATAGAATTAGTAAGGGTCAAAGCCAGAAAGCAAACCCAAGTTATCTGGACCCCATAGATCATGCTTTATAAACCACGTTACAGTGCCTCTCAGCACTATGAAAGAAAAGAAAGGGGTAGACACTTCAGACCCTCGCTACTCAAAGTACGATCCATGGATCAGCAGCATCAGCAACAACTAGGAGCTTGTTAGGAATGTAGAGGCTCAGGCCCCATCCCAGACCTACTGAATTAGAACTGGCATTTTAACAAGATCTTCAGGTGACTTATTAAAATTTGATAAGTATTGTTCTAAACAAGAAAGCCTTAAGTTTTTCTTGTTTTGTTTCGTTTTTGTTTTAGTCCCAGACTCCTTTGAGAATCTGATGAAAGTCATCGACCTTGAGCACAAAAATGTGTATAAGATTTCAAAGAGTTCATGAATTCATGTTTACAAAACCCTGCTGTAGAGAGTGTGACTGTGGTAGGAACCAGTCCTTTATACCTTCCATGCATTTTTGCTTTTACTCCTTATAAACTCACTATTGATAAAATGGAAACTTGAAGTTAAGTAACTTGCCTTAGTCATAGGAAGTGATGACAGCAGGATCAAATCTGGACATTTTGCTGCCAGAGCCTAGCTATCACACCAAGCACCTAGGCATGGCTGAGCCCCAGTGATTCTGAGGGACATCCCAGTAGAACTTCACCTCTCTCTGACAAGATCACGTTCTCCATCTAAAGTACAGTTCTGGGGCTTCCCTGGTGGCGCAGTGGTTGAGAGTCCACCTACCAATGCAGGGGACTCGGGTTCGTGCCCCGGTCCGGGAAGATCCCACAAGCGGCGGAGCGGCTGTGCCCGTGAGCCATGGCTGCTGAGTCTGTGCGTCCGGAGCCTGTGCTCCGCAATGGGAGAGGCCACAATAGTGAGAGGCCCGCGTACCGCAAAAAATTTAAAAAATAAATAAATAAATAAAGTACAGTTCTGGAAGAAACACTGATGGAGTGAAGAGAAACGGGACACTGCTTAGAAGGGGAGATTAGTCAGAGGGATCCTAGTAATCCATGTGATGGTGGATGTCCCAATCAGATCCCCCACACACGCATCTTCCTGACACACTTAAAACCTACACAGACTCAAGTGACATGTCAATCCATGACTTTCACCTACCAAACTACCCCACTCTAAACCGTGGTTGACAAAAAGATTTCATTTCATAGGCCACCTGATTGATTGGTAGTAGCTACTTGGTGTTCAACATTGAAAAGGAGCCAGTTGAGGACTGTGATTGATTAGTAATGTCTGCCCCCAGCAGCAAAGGGTAACACAGTAGGAGGAGTACCAGCACCACTTATTTACCAGCTGGTACATTTAATTACTGCTTGGATTTTCATTCCTTTATTTAACATGCCTGCACTAAGTGTGACTTCTGTACACAGTGGCAGAAGCCCTCTTACCCATCCTAATGGAATAATGAACTTAAAATGTCTGACAGAATGGCAAATTATTAAAAAACATATATACCTTTAAAACATTTCATTTTCAATTAAAACACTTAAACACATACATATTAACCAATTTTGGATGTAGGGCTATCTTTTTTCTTCTGAGTCCATGCTTTTGGAGCTCCCCAGGCATTTCTTTCACACCACACTCAAATGCACTACTTTTTAAAGATTCTTTCAAAGCAATCTAAAAATTTTTTACTGATTTTTTCCCTCCAATTACAATTGCTTTCTTCATACCTAACCCAAAAGCAAAAAAATCATGGAAAATTCATCTTTATAGTCTTTCCAAACATTTGACTTAGTTTTCATAGAAACAACTATTTTTTTCCCTTTTATCAGTTACCAAACTATATAATATTTAATTAAATTATGTAGTTACTATAACAAGTGCAATTGGTACAGAGGAATTTCAGAAGAAACACAACTGATTATAGGACAGGGTGCTACTCAACAAGCTACACAGGGGCATGAGTCAGTATGTTTTACTGAGAACTGAAGAGCATTAGTTACTCTGATGAGTTGAACAAATGATGGCCAGTTAGAAGAGTTTCCATTATACTACCTTGAGCTCTCCATAGTGGATTTCAACTAAACAAGACTCTTATTAACCAGAATTTCCAACATATGATTTCCATAATGATAGCTGTAAGGCATTCAAAGTTCCTGATGTGAATTATAAAATGAAGTGGGACAAAAGAGAATCTTTTTTGATATCTCCACTTTTTGGGGGGGTGTCTTTTGACATTTTTAGTTTACGCAATCCTGTATTTTAAGAATCTTTATAAATCTAGCTTTAATCGTTTCAGGAATATTTTCTCTGTTGAGAAAATTTTATTGTATTTAATACCCTAAAGAAAGAATTTCTCTTGGCTACTGTAACAAACAGAAATCAAAAATACTAGTGGTTGAGACAAGAGAGACTTTTTTCACAGAGGTGGATAGTCTGGGACTAGAATGGCAGTTCCATGGCCATCCAGAACACGAACTCTTTCTCTCTACTCCAATAACATACTTTGTAACTTCCAGCCTCAGGTTTTCCTCATGGTCCCAAGATGGCTGCTGCAACTCCAACCATCATGTTAGAATTCTAGGCAGGATGAAAAGAAATGAGGGAATGGCACACAGGCTGTGCTTCACAGCCAACTCTGCCCTTTCAGAAAAACTCTTGGAAAGCCCCCACGTAGTGACCTCTGCATACTTGTTATCTGCAACAAATCCTTAAAATGTCATTTCATAGCTAGGCACATGGCCTGATAAAACAATTTTGAGTTCTGTTATTAAAGAAGAAAGAAAGAATGGATATTGAGTAGACAATCAACAGTGTTTCCAATAAAATATAATCCTAGCAGAACATTCTAACAACCTGAATATTTGATAAACAACTTATCTCCTGACTGACCAAATAAAATAAAACTTACTGTATAATGTTTTGCATCTATTGATCTTTTGCCTTAGAAAAATGCTCTTCAGTTGCTACAACTACATCTTAAGCATCATGTGGAATATTTGTTTTATTCACTTTCTATGTCCATTTCTACCCATACACTACCTAGAACATTAGTCTCTGGTGCCATCTCAAGCTTACATAGATGCTTCCCCCAAGAGCAGAATTCCACTTCTACAAAGTACATATTGTGCACTCAACTCTGTACCTGTGTGTTTTTAGAAGTCTCAGTCAAGCCCATCTTACCAATTTTTGCCACTCAGTTGCACCTGAGAGCCCTGGATGCACTTGGCAAGCAGCAAAAGTAGCTCACTCACCACCCAAAATGGTTTGCGTCCACTTTCTTTTCCCCACTATTCAAGGAAGCCAATATTTATTACAAGGGTGAAACAAGGTCTCTCTTTTTCAGTATCCAAGAAAACACTTGATACAGCGTATCTTAGACTCATCTAGAAATACAATTCACCAAACATCAAATAAGCCCTGCTTTGTTAAGGGGTTGGCCTGCCCTAATGGATTTCACACATAGTAAGGGAAATGGAATGTACAAGACTGATTAAGGTGTAAAAAAAAGGCCTGAAGAGGTTTTAGAGGGAGGTCTATGGCTTTCTTACTTCTGCTAAGTTAACACTTGAACAAGCCCCAACCCACAAGGCCCATTCCTTCCCAGTAGCTGGTCCAGACCCTCTACTTAATTTTAACTTCAGGAGAAAGACACTGGATTGTTTTGCTCTTGATGAAAGTCCTGTTCATAAAGCATCTCCAACCACAATTCCTTAGGCTAGATTTAGTCAATTCCTTCCTGTACTCTCATCTCTAATGCTTGCTTCTCTCAGATCCCAATTGCTTCGCTCACTGATGACAAGACTTCACTAGGACCAGTTGAGATCATTTTGGCTTCCCCTGTTGTGCCATAGCCGTGGTTACCGCCAACAATCCCAACCACTTAGCAACCACTGACACCCTCTTGCACTATGGCTCATGTTCCCAGATTTATAGCCTGATGGATGCAGAAACTCAGTCGACCCCCAATCAACCTAGCCCTACTCTTTCACAGGTACAATTTCAGTATTAGGTGAGGTCCCCAACTCTGCCCATCCCAAGGTCCAAGCTTCCAACAGTGGGGAAATACACTTTCTCCTACATTCCTGGTTGTAGGAATTCTACCCGCTAATGTATAAGCAGGTTGCCTGAGGCCATGCAGTCATGATCCCAAAGAAGACAGTAGTTCAAGATTTATGGTTTACTGATGTACACAAATAAATAAAATGCCGTATAAACTAATTAACAACAGATGTGTACGAGAAAGAAAGTTCAATGGGTGTAAGAATGCCCAGCCACACAGATATAATTTGTTTTCCCATCTAAAATACACTTTCCTATACAGTAACCTATTTGAACTTCTCAGTTACTCTGGGATGTACACCTATAGGGCAGATATTACTATCCTCCTCTTAAATATCAGAAAACAGCGTCTTAGAGAGAGTAAATAACTTCCCTAAAATCTCTTAGATAGTACAACACAACCTTAACTGAAATCCAGATCTTCTATCTAAATCCAGTGTGTCTTCAACTACATTATTTACTCATGGTATTGCTCATAATGTTTGGCTCGCTGTGAGGTAGCCCTAACAGAGGAAAAATTTCAAATCGCTATTTTTTCAGTATCAGAGCCTACTATGTGAATTTGCAAGTCCTTCTTAACTGAAGGGCTGAATTATTTATTGAACTGAATTATTCCTTTATATCTTTGGTACTTTTCCCACTGAGAGAAGGAGTCATTCCCTTCCCCTTGAATCTGGACTGACGTTGGTGACGTGCTGGACCAATATAATACTGTGGAGGTGACACTGTGATTTCTGAGGCTAGGTCCTAAGAAGCCTTTCAGCTTCTATGCATGCCTCTTAGAACTCACTCTTGGAAGCCTGCTGCCATGCTATGATTATGCCCACGCAACCCCGTGGAGAGAACATTGAGATGAGGGCCCAAGGCCCCAAGAGTCAGCCCTGGCTGAGCTCCCAGCCAAAAGCCAGCACTAACTTGCCAGCCAGGTGAATGAGCCATCTTAGAAATGGGTCATCCCATCCAAATCAGAACAGATGAGCTGTCCCCATGCAGCCCTCCCCAATTTGCAGAACTGTAGACTAAATGAATGATTATTATTATTTTAAGCCATCAAGTTTGAGGATGGTTTGTTTTACAGCAAAGAACTGAAAACTACTTTTCAAAAACCTTCATGCCTAAAAACAATACCAAAAAGAAACGTGGTGGCATACATCAAACTGATTATGCACTGTGAGTACTTCCATGTTTATTTACCTTAGATATTTTATTTTATATAAGAAAAAAGGAAATGAAGAGAGTATCCTCTGATTTACAAAAGAAAAAGAAAAAAGGCAATTAGACAAATTGTTTTAAAATGCCCTCAACCTTGGGCTTCCCTGGTGGCGCAGTGGTTGGGAGTCCGCCTGCGGATGCAGGGGACACGGGTTCGTGCCCCGGTCCGGGAAGATCCCACATGCCGCGGAGCGGCTGGGCCCGTGAGCCATGGCCGCTGAGCCTGCGCGTCCGGAGCCTGTGCTCCGCAATGGGAGAGGCCACAACAGTGAGAGGCCCGTGTACTGCAAAAATAAATAGATAAATAAATAAAATGCCCTCAACCTTAAATAATAAAAATCTTATTATAAATATGTTAGTATTCGGTTCAAAACTCTGTGGAAGGAATTAGCTTTTACAGTTCCATGAAGAACTTCTAAATATAGGAAAGTAAAACTGAAATTTATGTCAGTTTATTAATGGCATCACTTAAAACTATAACAGTTAATTAACTAATTAACAACTTAATTAACTCAGCACTTAATTTACTTACTTGAGTTCACCTAAATTCCCTAGATGTGATTTAATGAACTTTCAGTGTAATTCCTGACTAACCATGGAAATTGTGTGATGTATATTTCTTCAATTTAAAAGGTATTTCTTGAAATTAAATGATTTAAAGCAGAACACTAAGCCTCAAAGTGAGTTTTCATTTTTTCTTCAATGAGGAATATCCCTGAACTTCCGGCATGTAGCAATTTTCCCACTCCATTTTTTTCTTTCAAAATGAAACTCATATTTGGGTTTGTTTGTTTCTTTAAATGTATCAATATACTGTTCAGAAACCATTAAGCCAAAGTGAGCAAATGCCATCACAGTTTATTAATCATTAATTATCCTATATTCTTAAAGAATGGACCTGAGACAATAATTGAAAATCAGAGGAGAAAATTCATCATAAAACATTCTCTGGACTTGAGGATATGGGGAGGGGGAAGGGTAAGCTGGGAGAAAGTGAGAGAGTGGCATGGACATATATACACTACCAAACGTAAAATAGATAGCTAGTGGGAAGCAGCCGCATAGCTCAGGGAGATCAGCTCGGTGCTTTGTGACCACCTAGAGGGGTGGGATAGGGAGGGTGGGAGGGAGGGAGATGCAACAGGGAAGAGATATGGGAACATATGTATATGTATAACTGATTCACTTTGTTATAAAGCAGAAACTAACACACCATTGTAAAGCAATTATACTCCAATAAAGATGTTAGAATTAATTAATTAATTTAAAAAAAAACATTCTCTGTTCCATGGATTTACTTAGTCAGTGGCCATGTTTATAGACCAGTTCTGTATAGTCATGCTTCTCAATGTGTGGTCTGTGGACCTGTGCCAGTCTGAGTTGGAAAAACTCAACTTTTCTCCTGTGTTTCTCCTTTACTTTCACACATCTACCACACTCCCAACACTTCTGAGACCAGGTGTGTGGGTGATTTCCCCCACCCAGGAATTCTCTGCAACACCAACTGGCGTCCTACAGTTTAACTCAGTTCTGACACTGTCTACCTGGAGACAGCATCAGATCCCACAGGTTAAGGACTCAGTCCTACAAGACTGCTCTCATTTCAGATACCAATTACAAGTCCAGGTTACCACCTGTGCTTATGACCAATAAGCTATCAATCTGAGGTTCTCACAACCCCCTCCTCTGGTCTGATTAATTTGCTAGAGTAGCTCACAGAACTCAGGGAAACACATTTACCAGTTTATTAAAAGTATGTTAAAGGATACAGACGAACAGCCAGATGAAGAGATACATAGGATAAGGTCAGGGAGGGTCCTGAGTACAGGTCCTGGTTGAGATGGGGTGTGTCATCCTCCCAGTATGTGAATGTGTTCACCAGCCTGGAAGCTCCCCAATTCCCATACTTTTGAGGTTTTATGGAGTCTTCATCATGTAGGTATGATTGGTCAGTCATTAACTCCATCTCCTGCCCTTCTCCCCTCTCTGGAGTATTAGGGGAGGACTGGGGAGGGACTGAAAATTCCAAGCTTCTAATCAAGGTTTGGTCTTTCCAGTAACCAGCCCCCATCCAGGAACTATTCAGGAGTCTACCCAGAGTCATCTCATTAGAACAAGACACTCCCGTCACCCAGGAAATTATAGGGGTTTTAGGAGCCCTGTATCAGGAACCAGGATCAAAGACCAAATATTAGAATAAGAGATGCTCTTAGTGTTCATCACTTAGAAAATTACAAGGGTTTTAGGAGCTCTGTGCCAGAAACTGGGGGAAGAAACCAATATTTTTTTTTCTATTATGTCACGGAGTCCATGAATTCTTACTTGTAGCAGATGAGAAAAGTACAGAAATTGAGTATTTAGATACATTTATAGCACTACGGGAGGATAACTGTATGTCTATTGACTAATAATGATATATTTAGGCTTGTATTTTGTAAGTCTTTTTTATTTCATTTCTCTAATAATTCATTTTTATTGTATCTTACAAACATCCTAGTCTGCAACAGATTGCAATTTTTTTAACGCTGGTTCTTTTTCACGGATAGTTTGGGAAGCACTGATTTGACTAGGTTAAGTACTGGGGCAAACAAAAATATGGGTAAGAAATTATCCCCGCTTTCATAAAGCATGCATCTTAATAAGAAAAGTAGGTTGTGACTGTGGCATAACTGAAGCATAAACATCAGGTTCTAGATGCTTAGAGGAGTAAGATGATTCCAAGCAGTAGAGATAAGAGAAAACTTCGTGGAGGGAATGAACGTTGAGTGAGGGCTTCCTTAAAGGGTAGACTTTGGGGAGACAGAAGTTGAGGGTGATGTACTGATACATTTCAGACAGAATGAACGATGTGAGTAAAGGCTGGTTGGGGGGCAGGGGAAGCAGCTATATATTGGGAAAAGCATGCAACTGTCCTCCTTTGGTGAGAGCAGAGGGAACATGATAAATCTGGAAAGGTAAATCCAGAGCTAAATTGGGGACAGCCTTTGAATGCAAAGCTAAGGAGTTTGCACTTGATTGAGATCAGCTCCAAGCTGCCACTGAAAATTTCTGAACAGAAAAGTGGTCTTCTCAGAGTTATGCTCTGGAAGATGAATTCAATGAGAGAAAGACAGGAGATTCAATCCAGGAAGAACAACCTAAACTCGTCAGGTATGACGCGATAGATCCAAGTCATCTTAAAAACATGCAGATCAAGATTTTAACAAGTGCACTTTTCACGTTTCCAAAGTAGTGATCAGTAAGTCAAAACACAACGGTGACCTACCCTATAAAACACCTAAATGAGTGACAGATGGCTAACATTTATTAAGCATTCAATTTAGGGTCAGTATCTCATGTAACCCTCAAAACTACTCTAAATGTTAGGTTCTACTATGATCCCCATTTTACACACAAGACGTTTGAGGCTATAAAAGTAAAGTACCACACCCAGGGTCACCAACTAAACAATATGAGCTTGATATTGAACCACATCAGTCTGATGCCAAAGTCCGTTTCAGCATTATTGGGTGAACTCAAGAAGTAACCACTCAAAAAAAAAAAAAAAAAAAGAAGTAACCACTCAGTCATGCTTTCCCTGCATGGACAAGGAGGATTAGGTGGAAGACAATTAAAAGCCATACCAGGGGCTTCCCTGGTGGCGTAGTGGTTTAGAGTCCGCCTGCCGATGCAGGGGACGCAGGTTCGTGCCCCGGTCCGGGAAGATCCCACATGCTGCGGAACGGCTAGGCCCGTGAGCCATGGCCACTGAGCCTGCGCGTCTGGAGCCTGTGCTCCGCAACGGGAGAGGCCACAACAGTGAGAGGCCCGCGTACAGCAAAAAAAATAAAAATAAATTTTTAAAAAAAAGCCATACCAGCTATCCACCTGGACACTAGGAAGCCCAGTATTTGTGACAGTCTGGGATTTTATGTTTTTTTCATCTGAAAGATGCGGTTAACATAAACTAATAGGAAAATGATTTTTTTCTTTAGTAAGGAGCTGAGGATATTTTTACGTCTATGAACTCTTGACTTTGAAAAAGGACCAGAACAGGCTGCTGAAATAAACATGTTCTTGTCAATGCAATAAAGCCAAAAAATAACTGC